>NW_024512099.1:1158241-1219128 GCF_017590135.1 Pyrgilauda ruficollis
CCCATACCCCCCGATCCCCCGCACCCCCCGCGGGCCGGCGGTTCCACAGCGCCCCCTCGCGTCGCACTGGCGCAGCTGCGCCTGGCAGCGCTCCCGCCAGCCCGAGGGCACGGAGCGCAGAGCGGGACACGGACAGACGGACAGCGGGACACGGACTCACGGACAGCGGGACACGGACACACGGACACACGGACAGCGGGACACGGACACACGGACAGCGGGACATGGGCACACAGACAGCGGGGCACGGACAGACGGACACACGGACAGATGGACACACGGACATAGAGGGACACATGGACAGAAGGACATGGACACATAGACAGAGGGACACACATCAGAGGGACACACGGACACAGGACAGCAGGACACAGACTTATGTACACACGGACACGGGCACACAGACATGGACAGCAGGACATGGGCACATGGACACTGACAGATGGACACGGACACATGGACACTGACAGATGGACATGAACATATGGACACGGACACATGGAGAGACGGACACGTGGACAGCAGGACATGGATGCACACAGACAGAGAGTCTGAGACAAACACGGACAGACAGACATAGACAGAGACTGTGAGACAGGCACAGACACACAGATAGAAACAGACAGACCCAGATACAGGCATGGATGCAGAGACATGGACAGACAAGGACAGACAGACATGGACAGACAGACACAGGGACACACAGACACTTGTCAATCTCATAGTGAATCAACAGTCGATATAGTCACTAAAGCATTACCCAGGTTTATTTATTATATATATATATATATATATATATATATATATATATATATTTAAATAAAAGTATATCTATATATAAGATTTCTCAGAGCTTCACCTTAAGGTTGGCTAAATATATCAGTTACACACAAGCACACCAGGTTACTTGAAAGAAGTAATGGATATCTGCTGGATACACAGAAGTCTTTATCAGGAGGGAGCCTGCTGCAGCTCAGGTCAGGAACCTCATTTCTCTGATTTCTAAGTACAGAAAAAGGAAGATAATGTAGAGGGTATTGGAGCAACTGAGTTATTTGTAGTCTTGTTTCAAGTCTGTGACTGTTGCAGTTGTTCTGCCATTTTATAATGAAGAAGTAATATCTCCCAATTGTGCTGAAAGACTTGGATTCTTAGAGTGGATTGGATCTGGTCTATTCCAAAAGAACTTGCAAAATGGAGTGGTTTTGAGTAAGTGACTGTCCCAGATTGCAAGGCAAGATGTATTCTATTTGCCATCTGTATGGCAGTTTTCTTCTGTTAAGTGGGCAGTTTTCCTTATCTCTTCCACACCCACTCCTCCCTCTGAGGTGAAATCTGCTGATAACAGGCTATGGAATGTCCCTGCATGGCTGGTAAGAACTACAGCATCCCATTGGGAGGATGCTCCACCCAGAGGGAGGAGCCAAGCATTCCTACCTGGACAGAATCTGGAGTTTCTGGAACACCAGCACAGTTTCTCCACTGGATTTCCCAGAGGAACAGCAGCTGCCTCTTCCACTGGATTTTCAGAGGAAGACTCCACCCTTCTACAGGATCCCTGCTCCAGCAGAACCACCCCTGACACTGCAGGAGGGCTGCAGCCACAATTCCAACTGGACTGCTGCCAACACCCTGACTAACAGGGTGTCAGGTCGTGTTCTGACTCTGTCAGTGTTGTCTTGGTTTGCTGCATTGCTTTTTTATCTTTTTGTTTTCTTCCCTAATAAAGAACTGTTATTCCTGCTCCCATATTTTTTGCCTGAGAGCCCCTGAATTTAAAATTTATAGCGAGTTGGAGGGAGGAGGTTTACATTTTCCATTTCAGGGGAGGCTCCTGCCTTCCTTAGCAGACACCCATCTTTCCAAACCAAGACAGTGACAATTCCTGGCCTTTCTTTGTGAGGACCCTCCAGTGAAAGAGTGGGAGGAATGCAGCTGTGGCCGTTTGGGCAGCGACCTTTGTGCCACCACCTGCACGGGAACGTCCCTGCCTGCAGCCTCCAACTCACCTGGCCTTCCATGTCGCGGCTTTTGGCTCGCAGCTTGTTCACCTGCCCTTCAGCAATGTCAGCCCGCTCCTTCGCCTCCTCCAGCTCGTGCTGCGCCTTGCGGCACCGCGAGAGATTGACGTTCGCCTGCTCCTCCTGGAAAGCAGACAGCGCTGGCACAAGGGACACTGCCCCGCTGCGGGGATTCCCTGAGAGGGGGAATTGCGGGAGGCTGTACAGTCGGAGGGTTTTGGGAAAGCTGCAAGAGGCAGGCCTCAGAGGCAGCAGAACTGTGGTTAGAGCTGAGCAGTAGCCATGAGATTGGTCAGCAGAAAAATTATGTAAGAAATAGAAAAGTAAGGACAAATGGGACAATGGTCTGTGTATTAACGCTTGGCTAGAATAACTCCCTAAACTGCAGAAAAGTCTATCTAGGGAGATATTAGGAAGTTCCAAGCTTAATAATGGAGCTCTGTGCATTGTGCTTTAAGGCTTACAAGCAGGTACTGTATTTGAACTAAGCAAGCATTGTTTAACCAAAGGTACCTGTGCTTATAGTGGTCGGATGGAACTACAGTCAATATGCTTTTGCTTTGTGTGTTTGGTCAAAAAACTTAAAAGGTAAGTTGTAACATTGAGTTCTTTGCTGCCTGGGATGTGAGCTGATGGCATCTTCCCATTGTCATAACCATGTAATGAGAATGATGCTGGAAAATGAAACAGCTCAAGGCACGTTCCTAGCAATCCCATCCTGTTTGTGATTTGTACATAGACCGTGGCTGGCAATACCCTGCCACCACTGGCACCAGTGCTGTCCTCACACAGTGCAGGTACAGCCCTGCATTGCCAGTACTGTGTGCTTATAGCCAGTGCCATCCACAGCACAGCCACTCGGGGGGCAGAACAATTACCCCACTCAGTTCCAGATGGGAAAATTGGCTTGTGTGGCTCCAAAAATGCACCAGTTCCAGGATAGCTACAGCCATACCTGCTCTGTTGTGAGCCATAATTAAGAATATTCAAAGGCAGTGTGGCCTTAGCTGCCCTGTCCAACTCAGTATTCAATTATTTTAATGATCTAGGGAGCCCACCTTTCAGAAATCTCCACCCAGTCCCCACTGAAAAGAGTCCTCCACTCACAGCTTCCTCAGCCTGTTTCTTGTAGGCTTTCACTTTTAACTGCAGCTTGTCCACCAGGTCCTGGAGCCGAAGAATATTTTTCTTATCTTCTTCAGACTGCGGGAAGTGAAAATGGAGTCAGCCTTGGCAGATGAACTGAGGTGACCCCGCAGGAGGGAGGAGGATGTGCAATACCTGGTAAGTGAGCTCCTTCAGCCTCCGTTCGTACTTGCGAGCTCCTTTCAGGGATTCTATTCCTCGTTTCTGCTCGGAATGAAGCTCATTTTCTAACTCGTTAATCTGAAACACAGAATCGTGGTGAAGATGGCAAGGATGGCTGCTGATCCTGCTGCCCTGCAGCTGCTTCTTGGGTCTAGACTAGATAAAATACGCTCCCCATATGTTGGTGATGACACAGTGTGTGAACCCATAGTTGTTTATAAAAGGAACCTAGCTGTGCATTCCTAGAGCATTTGTAGTCAAAATTAGGCTTAAATTTGTCAGAGAGAGGAAATTGAAACAGGGAAGGGTGGGTTCTATGAATGTTCACCAGGTAAATGGGAAAAATCTGTTTCATTTTTTGTCTTTTATTTGTTATCTTTGGGAGTAGCAGTGGCAAATACAGCTTAGGGACAGCATGGAAACCTGGCTGCTGCCTATTCCCTTTCCTCTTGTCCATCTTCCACAGGCATTGAACTAGAGATGTAAGGTGGCATATCTATGACTGTGCCCCTCTGTAAACCTGCTGATTTCTTCTCTCTTTTTGAACCTTTCACCAGCTGCCTCTACAGCCTTCCATGGCAACAGATTTCCAAATTCACTGCCCACTCTGTAAAGTATTTCTTTTTATTTATTTTAAAGGTGAAGATGGGCTGGTCTCTCTCAATGGCAGAGTCCTAGCCTTGCTTGTCAATACTCATAAAGCTTTATCTTGCAGATCCTTCTTGAGGTGCAGAGACCAGAACTGCACGTGGTATACTTAATGTAGTGGCAAGAATGTGTTGCCATACAGCTCTGTCTTGTTCTCAGTGCCTTTCCTAATGAAACCCATTTTTTTTTTTCTGTTTTAGGTCTTCATTTCTATTTCACATTCAACAGCTTCTGAAGTCTGTCCATTACCAGTTCCAACTTCAACCCCAAGTAAATTAAATTATTTTTCCCGAGACAAAATCACCATCTACGTCTCCCTGATGTCCATCTGCCCCCATTTCACCCACTCAGTTTTTTTGAGGTCACTCTCAGGTTCATCACCCACAGTACAATATTTGGCTACTCAGCACAGCTCTCATCAAACCTGCTGGGAATACCTGGGGCTCTCCCTGTTTTCACCCTCCCAAGAGCTTCCAGCAACCAAGGGCCCAGTCAGAAACTTCACCTTAATCTACCCAAATCTTCACCATACCCTGGCCTCCAACTTTTGGAGCTGCTTCTTCCCTCCCTTCAGTGCCAGCTGCTCAGCCTCTTCCAGACGGTGCTGCAGGTCCTTCACTGTCTGTTCCAGGTTCTTCTTCATCCTCTCCAGGTGGGCACTGGTGTCCTGCTCCTTCTTCAGCTCCTCTGCCATCATGGCTGCCTGGTTGTGGTCACAGTTATGTTACAAATATCTCCATCCCAGCAGCTCTGGGTGCCTGAGAACAACCCCCAGCCTCACACTGGTGAGTGACTCTGCACGTTCTCCATGCCCATGGCTGTGCTAGGGCTCTGTCATACAAACAGGATCACTCTCAAAGTCTGTGTTTCTAAAACTGCTTCACCTCAGAGAACAGACAGGGTTGACATAAAGAAAAAAATAATCAAGGCGTGCAAATGGATTGGTACCAAAATTCTATTTTTTAAGTCAGTCAATATTGAGGTGTTACCAGCTAGCACTCTGCATCTCTGGGCTTCCTCATGACTTTGAGTATCTGGCTATCTGAAATTTGCCAGTCAGACTTCTAAGCAGTTTTTGCCAGTGAGATGGCCCTGAGTACCTCAAACTGCACTGAAAAGCTGATGGCTGCTGAGGTGCCCAGAAGCTGGGATTGATAGCTGTCACCAACGTGGCAGAGCAGAGAGGTCAGGGATCCTGCAGCACTGCTGCTGGTGGGCAGGCAGGACCAAACACTGGTGCACCAGGACTTGATGCAACAGTGTCACTAGTCTCTGTTTAATTTTCGTATACCTTTCCTAGATGGTCCCAGGTGTTGTTATTTCTGATAACGTGGAACCTGTAGCCTCATTTAAATTAGCCATTTATATTCTCTCTTTCTTACATGTCTAGCAATTGAATAGAATTGTGTATGATTTTAGTCTCAATTTCTGCTTTTCTGTGCTGTGTCTAGACAGGCCTTTGTTTCAAACGAATTTTTTTCTATTACAACTTTGCCACCATCTGTTCTATCCTGCCTACTACATTTACTCTGGAAGCAAAAGTGAATGGGTATGGAGAAGGGGAGAGAGAATTCCTCTTCACTACAGACAGCTAGCAGGGCATGGGGACCCTTTCTGGAGGGGTCTTCTGTGACAAGTGCTATGGCAATGTCTGCATGAGGCCCATGTGGCAGGGACTGTGTGTCACAGACATTTTCTGTTGAAGAATTTGTTCTCCTCTGTCTGACTGCTGCCTTTCTAAAGGGGAAAAGTGGCTGTGGTAGTACAAAATGGAAGAGCAAGAGGACTCACATCTGTGATGGCTTTCTTTGCTTTCTCCTCTGCATTCCTGGCTTCCTGAATGCTGTCTTCAACTTCAGTCTGTAAATGAGTTATGTCCACTTCCAGTCTCTTCTTGGTGTTGAGGAGGCTCGTGTTCTGTTGGGGCAGTCAGCAGACAGGTCATCCCCACCCTGTTTGTACTAATTAATGCAGGATGAGCTGCTGCCTAAAAATAAAGAATTCTAGAATATTTAATCGATCCTAGTCCCTGTGAATTCCACATTTGAGGAATCAGAAGCAGAGAGCCACGTGAGCACGGCTCATACAGGGGCTGCATTTCTGGTGCCCCCCGAGCCAGGGAGCCCAGAGTGGGGGTGCTGGCAGGCAGCAGATGTGTTTGTGACACTCCCACACCTGCAGGAATCTCCTGTAGTGCCAGGAGATGCCAAATACCTGTGAGTGCAGCAGCTGCACTCTCTCGCTGGCGTCCGTCAGCTCCTGCTCGGACACCCTGCGGGCTCGCTCGGTCTGCTCCATGGCAGCTCTCATCTCCTCCATCTCTGTGGTCATCAGGCCGTTCCTGCGCTCTACTATAGCCAGCTGCTCTTTCAGCTCATCATTCTCTCTCAAGGCATCATCTAAATGGAGCTGGGAATCCTTAAAAGGCGAGAGCACCTTTTGTGAGACCCAGAGGCAAGCAGAGGGAATGGTGAAGGCTCAGGGGACAGCAGCCTTGTGGTTCTTACCTTGAGCTGCCCTTGCACAGCTTTAAGGTGCTTCTGTGTCTCTGCTGCCTGACAGTTGGCATGGCTCAGCTGTATTTCCATGTCGTTCAGGTCTCCTTCCATCTTCTTTTTCAGCCTCAGGGCGTCATTTCTGCTTCTGACCTCTGCATCCAGCATGGTTTGCATAGACTCTAATACCCTCTGGTGATTCCTCTTCAGCTGTTGGATTTCCTCATCTTTCTCTGCAGTCCTTCTGTCAACATCTGACTTCACCTGGTTCAGCTCCAGCTGAACACGTAAGATTTTCCCCTCTTCGTGCTCTAAAGAGCCCTGTAAGGGTTGAAATATTATGATTTGTCTCTGTAGTGCCCATTGCTGGGAAATACCCATGCAGAAATGTGACCCTTTGCAGCTGAGAGGGACCCTAACGTGGACCTTTAAAGACCAAGCACTGAAAAAGCTGACTGCTATCCCATACTCACTGTACTTCAGCTGGATATTCAATGGTAATTTGGGAATAACATTCCTTAGGAAAATGCCTCTGATATCACAAGGTCTGGGCACTGAAGGCTGTGGTGATGCTGGAGAGACAACAGATCATGAGGAAATATAAAACAGGACAGCCAAGCTTCCTGCTCAGAAGCAGCTTGCCTTCTCTTACATCTCCATGCTGATTTCTGCTTTGTCCCACCCCAGTGACTCTGTGGGCAAGTTGCCCTTTCACACAAACTTTCCCTCTGGTACCCATTTCCTTCCCTCTGGTGTCATCCAGCTTCAGTTGTTGTAGCAGTGAAAAGCCTGAGGCTGGGTCTTTCCACCCACTGGACAGAAATAAGCACATGCAGAGAATAAAACAGCTGATGTAGTCCTGGCATCCCTTCTAACATATTTTCCAGAGATGCCTGATTCTCCTTTTGGATTCTAGAATGAGCCTGTGGTGACTAATTCAGGATTGGACTGATGATATTTAGATGCATAAATTGGAGTAGATGGATTACTTGACCACAATAATTCTTGCTCCTACTGCCCACCCATTTAGTGAGACCTAGAGATTGTTTTATATTTCTTTTTCTACCTAAGAGAAATTGAAGAGAAAATAAAGTGAGGCTCTTCTTGGTGGCGAGCAACAAAAAGACAAAAGGTGTGTCAAAAGTTAATACAAGGGGAATCCTGGCTGCATATAGGGATAAAAATGTTTAACCCTGAGAATGAGGTTGTACTGGAAAAGGTTGTCCAGCAATACTCTGAGACCTCCATCCTTGAAAATTATAAAACCAATCAGACAAGGCTTTGAGCAACCTAATGTAAGTTCAGAGTTTGCCCTTGTTTGACCAGGAAGTTGACTAAAGACTTCTAGGAATCCCCTACAAGCTAAATTAATTCTGTCTCTGTGTTTGAGGTATGTTCTAGGTATATCATGGGCAGCTCATGAAATGTTTACAAAGATATTTTGTGGAGAATCAGACCTGGTAATACAGAAGTAATAATGTCTTTTCCAAGAGGCAGTCAGGGAAGTTACAGAACAGAAGGCTAGAAACAAAAGTGTTAGAGTTTTGAAGTGTTAGTGACTTTTCTTCAGCCTTCCATGGAAGCAAATTCAAAGAGATGGTGCAAAATGAGCTCAATTTTAGACTTTTTAGACTGGGACTGAGGGGGTTTTGTGCATGATAGCACAGCAAGGAATGCCACATTGGTATGGCAGGGGAGCAGTCCCTGTGCTTTTTGGTCTGTCTGTGCTCTCTTATTGCACTTCTGGGACAATTTCAGGGTAAGCAGGAATATAAAATATACACCCAAATATTCTCTGTTCTCAATTTCTCTAAAAGCAAGCCCCTGACTGAGGACACTTGCCTCTGCTTCTTCTAATGCTGCTTGTAGGTCACACTTTTCTTGCTCAATTTGCTTCTTTGCTTTCTCCAGCCCATGATTTGCTTTTCCAGACTCAGCAATTTGTTCAGTCAGATCAGAAATTTCCTCTGCAAGCAGAAAACACATACTCAGCTCCGCTCAGACAGTGTGATCAGTGGCACCTGCAACTGCTCTTTGGCAATGGGAGTGACAAAAGGGACTCTGGTGTAATGGGATGTAACAGTGAGAAGAAATAATACATCATGTCTTGTGTGCAATCTTCATTTCTGATAACCTGCACATCCCAGCTCAGTGTGCAACTTGAAAATGAGAGGGACCGACTGGAGTAAGCTCAGAAAATAATGCCAACTTCCTCTGGGTAGTGAAATTACATCTCCAGAGACAGCCAAGTTGGACTGATCTCTTTATGCTTAGATAATTCCCAGTGATCATTCAGTTCAAAAGGATCTGAGTTGTATTTCCTTTCTATGATTAGTTTGCTTATTAAATGCCAATCTGTTGTGCCACAGCTGCATGATCCTCCAATAGTCAGGACACAGACATCAGCCCACCAGATTTTTTCTGTAGCAGTGACAGAAACAATCTGAAAAAACTGAGTGTCATCATAATTTCTGTCTATTCAGTTAACTTGGTCCTTGTGCATGCACAGGATTACGATGGTGTGAAGGAGGGGGAACATCCTGAGGAAGCAGGATGCTGTAGAGATGGAAGTGAGTGCTTGCAGGTGACTTTATGATCAGCTGAACAGGAAAGAAAGTCACCACCTTTGTGGGAAAATCATAAAGAACAAAACCCTGGGAAGAGGCAGAGCCCTGGCAGTCCAGAAATGTGGAAGCATCCGAGGGCTCACAGTGAATCCAAGGTGACAGGCACAAGAACTCACGCTGGAGGTTCTTGTTCTCCCGCCTGACAGTCTCAGCCTGGTCGAGCATCTCCTCGTAGGCATTCTTCATCCGGAAGATCTCGGTGCTGAGAGAGCGAGACTCCTTCTGGGCAGCCTCCAGCTCAGTCTGGCTCTCCTGGTACTTCTGCTTCCATTCAGCCAGGATCTGGAGTGACAGGAAAGAATGACCCGTTCTGACACACTCCATCTCTGCAACTGTGGTAGTTTCTGGGGTCCCCAGGACTGAGGAGGAATGGATGAATCTGACTCCGTGTTCTTAGAAGGCTAATTTATTATATTATGATATTATATTATATTAAGGAATACTATACTAAAACTATACTAAAGATAAAGGTTAGGGTGGCAGACTAGCACCAGGGCTTCTTTGCATGTGAGTACTCAGTTTGCTTGACCAGTCTCCCTTGTGAAGGCTTCATGTTTTTTAAAAATTATCAGAAGGCTGATTTATTATTTGCTGTGGTCACCTGGGCTTATTTACACAGTGACTTTACCAGATGTCCCACTATGGGGTCCTTACCATGATTTTGCTTTGGGTAAGATGCAATTTATTTTACTGTGAGCACAGAACTTCAATGATTTCAGAATTTGTCTTGTCCTGTCAAATATCTGATGATGTTTAGATCTGGCATGTTTTTTTGAACAAACCTTATCAAAATTCCTCTGCTTTTTATCAAATGCTGCACAGACTGCATGTGACCTCTCCACATCAATCATGAGATCATCCACTTCCCCCTGCAGCTTCTGCTTTGTCTTCTCCAGTGAGGCACACTTTGCATTGACAGCCTCAATCTGCTCCTCTGATTCCTGCAGGCGCTGGGCCAGCTTCTTCCTGCAGGATGGGACATTCAGCACTGAGAAAAAGAAAGTTCTGACCTTCTCAGATAATGGACAACAAAGGAATTTGGAATGGGAAGGATAGGCACAGAGAACAATATATAATGCTGTGGTGCCAGGAGCCTGGGGGGCACAGCACTCTGAAGTCCCATAGACTGGGAGAATATGTACCCAAGTATGAACTGTACCAATGTGGAGAGGGACTAAAAATATGCTTTCAATACTGACAGTGTAAAGAATGTGCTCTTTCAACAACTATGATTAACTCAATGCACTGGAATTCTCCTTTATGTAGACACCTCTACTTCTCCTTTAAATATCCACTCAATCCACTTTTCACTCCTAATACATTAAAAAGCACACTGCTCTACATATTACCACTACAAACATATTCTGGTTTCTTTCAGTTCTGCACTCATTATGCTTAAATATCCTTCTACTTGCTCCAAGCCATCCTTCCACATACTTGGCCTCCTCGAGCTCCTCCGTGCGCTGAATCGCGTCCGTCTCGTATTTGGTTCTCCACTGGGACACTTCGCTGTTGGCCTTGGACAGGGCTCGCTGCAGCTCCCCCTTGGCCTCCTGCTCCTCCTCATATTGTTCCCGGAGCAAGTCACAGTCGTGGCGAGCGGACTGCAGGGCGTGGGCCAGGGCGTTCTTGGCCTTGGCAGTTAAAATTAAACGAGTTGTCAGAACACGAGTAATTTGTGACTGGATATTTTGCCTCTAGTCTGATAAAATATTCGTATCTCCCTGTCCGTGTGCTACAGTTGCTAGAGCAAAATGAATAATATTAGGGATTCTGTATTTCAGGCTTAAACAGGGTCGTTTCAGGCTTAAATAGGTTGTTAAACAGGGTCGCGTGCTTGCCCATCTTGTCTGGGGAGATAACATCTCTCAAACACATCTGCACCAGGTGTTTCAGGCAGAGGTAAAATAAATCCACCAACAGAAAAATTGCAGGTGCTCCTGCTCTATTTCCTTTTTTTGGCTGCTGCTGTTTGCTTTGCCTATAGGCACAGAGCTACTTCCCTTCATTTCTCTTATGTTTTTGATCTTCAGAATGCATGATTAGAAGGGCTTAAAGTGTCTTGTTATTTAATTTTTAATGTCTCCTCCCTGTGTTGTATTCCAAGGCAAAGTTCAAAATTTTCACTATTCTGATGTCCCTTCTCTGAGGAGAAATCTCATTTATTTCAAAATTTGTTGTTTCAAATGAAAGCAAGTCACCTTATTTTCTTCCTCTAGTTGTCTCTTCAGCTCTTCAGTCTGCTGAGTGAAAGAATGTTTGCCTCGAGTTAACTGAGAAATCAAGGCCTCCTTCTCCTCCAGTTGCCGAGTAAGTTCACCTAACGAGAAAAAGTTGATTTTTTTAAAGACAGAGATACGAGACAAAAAACAAATGAATGAGAGCAGCTAGCCACAAAAAAAAAAAAAAAAAAAAAAAAAAAAAAAAAAAAAAAGTGATTGCAACATTTAAAGTGGTAAATTGAAGGGAGAATAGTAATTGCATTCCCACTGATAAAAAACAGCTGTGTTGGCATCAAGAAAAGGTGAACTGACCACAAACTCACAAGTTCATTTTGACTGACAGTACTCCTGGTTTGGTTTTGTGTTTCCTTGGGTAGGTTTCTATGAATGCCACCAGGAGGAGGTTCTACATTCTGAGTTTTGTTCAGATCACCAAGTGATAAATATGTTACAAAACACACAGACATTCAGGCAGCATATCTAAGTACTTGACACTGGAATATTACATTTCATCAAGGGACATACCATTCTCAGTCTGTAGGCGTGTTTTCTGTGTGTTCAGATCATTAATGAGCCGCACATGTTCATCATCTTTGGCTCTGACTTCACTGAACTGGTCTTCAAGAGCTCGGCACATCTTCTCCAGATTGCTCTGCGAAGAGGTAGAAAACAAATCTCTCAGTTCACGCGGTTGTTCAGAAGAACAACGCGAACAATGACAAATACTTCTTCCTGTGCGGCCACCTTGGCTTTGGAGACAGACTCTACGTTGCTGGCCAGGTCATCGATCTCCATCTTCAGCTCACTTTTCTCCTTCTCCAGCTTCTGCTTCACGCGTTGCAGGTTGTCGATCTGCTCGCCCAGCTCAGCTGTGCTGTCCGCGTGCTTCTTGCGCAGGGCGGCAGCCGTGGCTTCGTGCTGCAGCGTGGCCTCTTCCAGGTCACGGCGCATCTTCTGGAACTCTGCCTCACGCTTCTTGTTCATCTCCACCTGAGCTGCTGTGGCCCCTCCTGCTTCTTCCAGGCGCTCGCTGATCTCCTCCAGCTCCCTGGACAGGTCGACTCTCTGCTTTTCAGATTTGGCACGGATAGCGCGTTCGGCCTCAATTTCCTCCTCCAGTTCCTCTATCCGAGCCTATGAAAGTTAATTGTTTAAAAGAGGACTTTTGAGTGGATAGATCTAAAATTATCACTAAGGAATAAAGAGCAAACATTAACATCCATTAATATTTCTCTTTCTAAAGAGAAGTACCACTAGAAATTTCACTGTATTGTGTCCTAGGACAGGTAATACTCAGTTTTGGAACAATGGTGAGTATAAAATCTGATACTTAATGTTATAGCTCATAATGAATTTATTATTTTGTGAAGGCTTTAGAAGTTCATTTTCCTAAAGAAATAGAAGGGGTGTCACTGGAAAATGTAAAGAAATGTGAATTTGCTAGAAATTTCCTAGAAGTCAGGCCAGAAGAAAGCAGTGCCCTTTCTCCAGCAGCAAACAGGATGGAAGAAATTCAACATGAACAATCATGGGATAAGAGCACTGAAGAGAGCTGTCTTCCTGGTTCTGCATTTAGAAGGTGATCTTTGTCCTGATCATGACACATTGAGTCACATTGTATGGTTTTCTTAGAAAAGTGATTCTCAGTGGCTGCACATCTGTGGCATTCTCAAAGCCTGCCACAATGTTCATGTAAGAAATTTCCTATGTAGTCATGCAAGATTTGAGGCCAGAGTTTCTGTAAAAGTGCCCTGAGATGGGAACAGCACCCAGAGTCACATATCAGTGGTTTTATTCATGTGAGGGAAAATATTTTTGTAGCATGGTCCAAGAATAAATACTAATTAATTCTAAGAAATTTGTGCTTGACACTAAAATTATTAGTAACTCCTAGACTTTACCTGAATCTCTTTAATTTTCTTTTGCAGCTGAGAACTTTGAGCCTGCTCATCTTCAATTTTACTTTGCAACTGGCTAATTTCAAAATCCTTTCTATTAAAGAACAAGAAGGCAAATTCAGTGTGGTTGAGATAAAACACGAATTTCAGAATTCAGAGCATAATAAGTCAGTGTAATACTTTTTTATCCTTTCATCCATTTGTTGCTTATCATTTTCCAGATCCATGATGGAATCCTGAGACATTTTCAGATCACCTTCCAGTTTTCTCTTTGCTCTCTCAAGGTCCATTCGCAGCTTTTTCTCTTGTTCCAGAGATGCTTCAAGCTAAAACACATAAAACATACTTTGAAATACATAAATTATACTTTGAAAGTAACGACTCTTGATTTAAAAATCTAACTAAGTTGGAAATTGATTAATAGAGAAAATAATCAGGGCATCTCCACATGTGCAGTGAGACCAGAGCTGCCATGGTGATTTAGTTTCCAGACATTTCACAGCTTGGCTGTGCACAGTTGAACTACCAGTTTTTGAAAAAACAGAAATTAAATTTTTCCGGTAGCTGCAGTTCCTAGCATATAGACTGCTAAACATTCAGAAATTCCCAGTATTTATAACTTCCTGAAGTATATGTGCACAGAAAAACTCTGCAGCAACCTTCAAACTGTCACAGGTCTCCTGCTTCAGCTAATGGGTTAAATCAGATCACAAGAGCCCACAGTGCTGAAATACCCTGTGATGAACATGAAAGCTGTGCTGGATTCCACAATTTCCTTTAAATTAGCAGTGTTTTATTGGCTTAAATTATTAGAGCTGGCTTGTCTGCTTTAGGTGTTGCTTATACTCCAAATTACAGATTTCTAGTCTACTGTTATCTGTCACAGTGTATTTATACATAACCCAACAACTTCTATTTACATCATCCACTTGCTGCTCCAGTTTGGTCTTGGCTTTGGTGAGGGTGCTGACTTTGTCTTCCTCAACTTGCAAATCATCCAGTGTCTGCTGGTGGGCTTCCTGGAGGGCCTTCTTCTCCTTGGTGAGTTTAGAAATGTTTTCATCCAGAGCGGCCATCTCTTCGGTGAGGTTCTTCACCTGTCAGACAGCCAGCACCCATCCCATGAGGGGATGCCTTGAGAAATGGCAGACTGGGAGCACAGTGACTGCATCCTTGCGTGGATGTAGACAAAATGCTCTCTGCAGAATGTTAATTTTGATTGCAATGAGGGCAGCAGCAATATAATATCATTTATTATATTCATTGCTATGAGGGCTGCAGCAGCCATGAGAGTCTCATCTCTCTGCTCCTGCAGTGATAGGAATTCCTCCTTTAGTTATTTTTGATCCCCACCCCTATCCTACTAAATTTTATAGTGAAACCTGCCAGATCTTCCCTTGCCTCTGAAAGTTTTTCCCATTGGGATTTACAAAAGCCCTCTGAGTTGCTCTTGCTCAAGGAATGTCTTTCCTGCATATATTTGCTGTGAAAACAGCTGTAATTTCTCAGCAAGTCATGTTCTTTAAAAAGGGATGATCAAGTGTTAAACATAGCCAAAAATATATTAAGTTTTCCCTAAAAGTGAAAAAAACCACAATAACATGACAAAGAAAAACAGAAAAAAAATTCTGTCAGCTGATTGACTAAGTGAAAATACCTCTCTCCTATGCATTGGACACATCTCACCTCTATTCACAGAACTTACAGGTGGCTACATTTTTCCACAAAACTGACTGAGCTGTATGGGAGCACTGTCTGGGGAAGAATAATTCCCTGATTCCTCTGTCACCTTATTCTCTGTTGCATGCTTCTCCTTCTCCACTTTGGCCAGAGTCATTTCAAGATCATCAATATCTTTTTTCAGCTCCGAGCACTCATCTTCAAGTTTCCTCTTCTTTGCTGTCAGTTCAGCATTTGTCTCCTCTTCATCCTCCAGTCTTTCATTTAGCTCTTTAATTTTAGCTTCTAGCTGGATTTTACTCTTAATGAGTCCTTCACATCTCTCTTCAGCATCAGCTAGATTTTCAGTCTCCTACCAGAACACATTGAAGGCACATTATATTTATCATAAAAATGACAAAAGACAGTTAAGACCTTTGGTGAGTGAAAAAATACAGGGTTTTTTTTTGAAACTAACCTGATTTGAAAGCACATGGCAACAAGTGACAAGTCCACTTGCACCAAACTGCTCTTGGCCATGTAATATTTCATTACCTTTTAGAGCCTGACAAGTATAATTTAGAATATTTTATTACCTTATAAAACCTGACAAGTACAATTTCAGTCTCTGTTCAGCAGTATTCCAGAGAAAAGCAGTTTCCACAGTTTGAGTCCTGCCTCTGGCAGAAAAGCTCCATATTATAGTGGCAGCAGATGTGGAAACAGCCTATATTCCATCCAGAATCAGGCACCACTGAGAGGAGCACATTATATACACCGTGGAATGTCTGGTTCTTCCACTGCTGGTAGCATTGGAACCTCCTGTATTCTTACTGGGGTTAGTGTTTGCTGCATGCTTTGCACCTTGCTCAGGTGTAAGGGACAAGACCAGAAAGAACCAGTGGGAAGCTTTGTGCCTATGACATGCCTGTTTATAGAGAGCAATGGGAAAGAAGAGAAAAAGAACAGCAGAGTAAGAGGAAGTGGGGTGAATCTGGAAATGGAGGTTACTCACAGACTGAACCTGGAGCTGCAGGTCATTTTTCTCTTGCAACAGGGTCACCATTTTCTCCTCCAGCTCCTTGCGCTTTGCCTCAGACTTCGCAAGCTCTTCCTTGGTTTTCTCAAATTCTTCCTTCATGTTGGCCATCTCCTTCTCAGACTCTGCACTCTTCAGCAAGGGCTTGATCTTGAAGAACAGCTTCATCCATGGCCAGTGCTTGACATTCATGAATGCACGAATGTTGTACTGGATGATATAAATAGATTCTCTGAAAACACATGAAACCAGTTAATGAGGGTGGTGAGACTCGAGCTGGAAACATCCTGATTATTTCCACACATCATCAGGATTTACCCCAAGAACTTTTGCATGAGACTTTTTCCCCTCATCTCCCTTGCTTTTATTTAAGAGTCATTTTGAGGCCCTTACTGCAGAATGGCTGGCTCAGTAATTTGAATAATATCTACTGTCTGAATATACAAGGAAGAAATACTACAAAACAGACAGACTTCTCTGGCATATTGACTGGGGATCTCTGAGGCTTTCCTCAATCTCAAGGAAAACACAAGTGCTCAGGTAAATACCAGAGTGAAAACTGATATTGTTGAAGTACTGCTGCTAAGACTACAAATCTGGCTGTTACTGTCAATTGTGGAAGCAGCAGCTTGATGCTTTTTGGGTCACTCAAAATAGCAAATACCATATTAGAAATTTTAAAGACAGAAACTGAAAAATAAGGAAACATTTTTGTGGAACTGAATGCTAAACAGCTGCTGCCAGAATTTGTGAGACTGTCAGGAGGAAACTGATTGTTTGTACTTGCTCTGCTCCCCAATAATTTCTAAGGTCCTTTCCCAAGGACAGCTTTTTGCCTGAGACAATATATTACATTGATGGACCTTTGGTCTGACACAGTACAATTGCTGGCATTTTCTCACATTACCTTCTTTCATTCATCTTTTTAAATTCCATTCTCATGAGGTACCCTCTGCACATAGCTTGTGTGTGAGTGATGAGGCTCACAAGCTTCTCGTCTCTCATCTCTTCCAGGAGTCCCAGGAGACCTGCCTTGAAGAACACCTAGAACATAAAAAAGGCTCACACATTTGAGGCTTGGGCAGATACACAGCCACTGACAGCTGATGCAGGGTAGTACAAGGTGGTTTAAAGAAAAATGCCTGCAGGGGAAGGGTTTAAGAGCTAGAGAAATTTTCTGTCAGTATTCAAATCCTCAAGGTACTGTGATTCACAACAAGTCACTCTGTGTATGAGCTAATCATATTTTTGCAGTGTTATTTGATATCTGCTCCACTGTAGTTTATGAAAAATTTAGCTCATCTCTGGAAGTGTCCAAGGCCAGGTTAGATGGGGCTTGGAGCAACCTGGGATAGTGGAAGGTGTCCCTGCCCAGGGCAGAGTGGTTGGACTGTGTATAATCATCATGAATGCTGTTTTAGTACGCAAGAAACACTTTCAACAAGCAAAATATTTTGCTTAATTATATTTACTCTTCTACAAGAACTTTACCTTGGTGTGGCCAAATTTATATTGGTTGTGGTCAACATCAATGGAGGAAAGAAGCTTCTCTGAAGCCTTTTTGCTGTCAATGAATTGGCCTTCTGGAATGGCTGAGGCATTAAGGATCTTGTACCTGTGGTGAGACAGGTTGCAAGAACTGGTTTCAAAGAGGGTGAGGAAGACAGGATTAATTGTATATCATGGGTCAGTTTCACACCAGTGCAGCGTGGAAGATGCTGTATTTAACTATAACAGCAGACAGTTCTGATTTAGCACTCTATGGCAACTGAGCCCCCATGAACCAGTTTAGTTGTCTCCATTTTAAAGATGAATAAGGCCAGAGACAGAGCACTGTGAGGAGGCTCATGTGGATTGACTTTGCATCTGTACTCTGGAAGTCTTCAAAGAGTAGTCTACAATGGCACCTTACTCATTGCACTGCAAGTGTTTTGCATCTCTTTGAAACATCAGGCACTGGCTTCAGTTTAGAAATTATCCTGGTTCTGATGTTTAGAGAAATCTCTGGTCTGGTCAGAGAGGGAAACAGTAGGGTGACCTCAGAACAGTGTTAATGCCTTGGTTCCCTCCAATCTGGTCTGACTGGGAGTGTCACCAAACGTGTCACCTGAGCTGTGTGCTTACTGGGAAAGTGTCACCAAACGTGTCACCTGAGCTGTGTCCTTACTGAGGCCTTTTCCTAACAGACATTGAATAATAACTGAGGACCTACCTTTGCTTAAAATCTGCATAAAGGATTCTGCTTGGAAACCCCTTCCTGCAAATTCGGATGCCTTCTAGAACCCCATTGCACCGCAGTTGATGCATCACCAGGTAATGGTCCATTGCACCTTAAACAAAATACATCCATCATTATCCTATTTTTATCCCAGAGAATCTTCGTGTATATTAGCATTTCAGAATTATCTCCTTTTTTTTTTTTTTTTTTTTTTTTTTTTTTCACATTTTTATCCCAGAGAATCGTGTGTATTAGCATTTCAGAATTATCTCCTTTTATTTTTTTTTTTTTATTCAAGCAGCTCTTTATTAAAGATGCAGGAAGAGCAGACAGAACATGCCTTCAATTCATACAAAGTTGTGGAGAGTTGTATCAGTGAGTTTTACCAAGAACACAGGGGCTAGCAGTGCTTGTGCAAAGGCATTAGGCCACATTTCTCAAAAAATGGCAGGATGGTGGTTTAGGAGACCAACTGAAAAATCTTCAACAGCATCAGCCTCCTCACTGGATGTAGGCAAAGGTGGCACAGTATAGTGCAGTGCCATCCAGGCAAGGGCTTTTCTAATGCTGTTACCCACAACAGGCAATTTTATCAGCTGTAATCAAACCTATCTTTTTCACCCTCAGTTCTGTACACACATTAAGCAATGATGCAGATACACACATAAGCAAAACTGAGTAACTGGGCCATGTAATGCTCAATTTTTTTCAGTCAGAGTGGACAACACAAAAAAGCTCCTCTTGTTACTGTCTTGCAGGCCAGCCCCCAAAAGGACTTTGCCTGCAGAAGGAGCTATCTGGGCAGTGGGTGTGGAAGCTTAACAGGCCAATTCCTGCCAGTCCCCTGTCTTCAGAACATAAGGGTGGCCTTACCAGGTGTCTTGGTCTCGTTAGGAATCAGACAACGCACAAAGTGAGGATGGGTGCTTCTCAGGTTGGTCATCAACTTGTTCAGGTTCTCCTGTGATAGGACAAAACAAGGGCTTCAGCTTCAAGCTACAAAGCTTTTGCATTCTTAATAAATTCAGGAAGTTATTGAAGTTCAGGGAATCACAGAATGGTTTGGTTTGGAAAAGGTTCTCAAGACCAGCACCCTTGTCCCACTATTCCAGGTTGCTCCAAGCCCCATCCAACCTGGCCATGAACACTTCCAGGGATGGGGCAACCCTGTGCCAGGGCCTCCCCACCCTCAGAGTGAATTTTTTTTCTTATATCCAGTTTAAACCTACCCTCTTCCAGTTTAAAATCACTGCCTTTTGTTCTGTCACTACAGGCCCTGGTAAAAGGTAATTTTCTGTCTTTCTGATAAGCCTCCTTTTATGTATTGAAAAAGCGGAATGAGGTGTGCCTGGAATCTCCTCTTCCCCAGGCTGAACAGCCCCAACTTTCTCAGCTTCTTTTCTAGGATCGGTGTTCCAGCCCTCAGATCATTTTGTGGAATCATGGCTCACATAAAAAGAAATTCACATACCCTGAACACAGCAGACACTGTCTGGAAAGAGCCCCCCTTCTTCTTGGCACCCTTCTTGCCACCACCACCAGCACTATCACCTTGGAAGAAGTAGATGGGAGGTGAACAGTTAAAATATGCAGTACATTTTGTAGGCTTCATCTTCCTTTGGCAATGGACCAGTAAAATACTTCATTTTAAATACTGACACACTGCTCCCTGAGAGTTTAATGAACTTCTGCTAGGTAGTTGTTGATCAGTGTGTGGGATTATTTAATCTCAAATGCAAGATTTAGGTTGCTGCTATGGAACAGTATGGCCTGACCTAAGTTTCCTAATAGTGTGCTCTGTGCTTCTGGTCACATATTGCTTTCACTATTACACAATCCTCCATTAATTTTTTTTTTTTTAATTAGGTGAAAAACCTCAAAAATGATTTTTTGCCTTATTGGCCATCCCTGAAAAATCACTTACCAGTTTCTGCCCCACCAGCGTAGTTAGAATAAAGGAAGGACAGCAGCTTCAAGGATGATTTCTGGTACAACCCCACAACAGTTTCATTCAGAGGATCCTTGTTCTTGTCAAGCCAGCCAGAGATGTTGTAGTCCACTGTGCCAGCATAGTGCACCAGGGAGAAGTGGGCCTCAGCCTTGCCTTTGGCAGGCTTGGGCTTCTGGAAGTTGTTGGACTTGCCCAGGTGCTGGTCATAGAGCTTGTTCTTGAAAGAGGTGTCAGTTGCCTTGGGGAACATGCACTCCTCTTCCAGGATGGAGAAGATGCCCATGGGCTGGGAGAAATATGAACACATAAAGGAAGTAAGTGGTGGGGAGGGGAGCCATTACTGCTCCTCACTGTTCAAAGGCAGTTGTTAAAGTTTAACATTGTGTAGGCATTCTCCCTTCCACCCCAGCCACATTGTTCAGGAAACCATTGTTTGTGCAGAGACAGCCTGTTGCTCCAAAAGATTTGGTTTCATAAGCTGCCTATTTTGATGTGAGAAGGTAATTCAACAGTAATGCATCATTTTGTCAAGAATGACTGAAGTAAAATAAATTATCATAAAAGAAATGTACTCTCCTACAATGAAAAGATGAGCCACCTTCTCAATGAGCTCAATGCAGGCAGCCAGGTCCATGCCAAAGTCAATGAACTCCCATTCAATCCCCTCCTTCTTGTACTCCTCCTGCTCCAGCACGAACATGTGGTGGTTGAAGAACTGCTGCAGTTTCTCATTGGTGAAGTTGATGCACAGCTGCTCCAGGCTGTTGAACTAAAAATCAAAAATACCATTTAGTTTCAAGTAGCCCTCAGTGGGCAAGCATACCTACAGCAACTCACATCAAAGATCTCAAAGCCAGCGATGTCCAGGACACCAATGAAATGCTGTCTGGGCTGCTTTGTGTCCAGCTGTTGGTTGATACGAACAACCATCCACAGGAACATCTTCTCATAGACTGATTTAGCCAATGCCCCCACTGAATTGTACACCTGTAAGAAGCACAGCCATGGCAGTAACAAATGTTGAGTTAGCTTTATGTTTGAAAGAACACTCTCAAGAAATTGAGAAGCTGATGGGCTATTTATATACCTGTTGGACATTCTGTCCTTTGGTTACATATTCATTCCCAACTTTCACCCTGGGATAGCATAAAGCCTTGAGCAAATCAGCAGAATTCAGACCCATCAGGTAGCCAGCCTTGTCAGCCACTAGGATGAGAAACAGCAAAAGAGTTCAGTAGAGACAAAGAAAAGTGTCCTGGTCCTCTGGGATGTCTCTGTTACAAAGAGCCTACTTTTGGCACAACTCAAAGGCATGTGCTATCAAGAGAAGCTCCTCTCTAGTCTCATGGAGAACATTCTCCTTGCTCCAAAGGCAACATCTCAGCTGCAACACAATCCTGTGTCCATGCCTGAAGGGCTGCAGCAATGCTTAAATTGTACGTCTTTCTGTTTCCTTGCAGAGGCTGAATTAAATCAGTGTCTTTGTGAGGCTTGAAACAATCTTTATAAAAACTAATTTCTGGAAAGGAAAATAATTTTCAAAGTGTTGGGCACTCTGGAGGGTTGGGTTGCCAGCTCTTGCTGGTGCAGTTCACAATCAAACCCTGCAATCAGCCCTACCTTCAGTGCCATCAGGCTCTGCCTGCTCCTCCCGCTGCTTCTGCTTGAACTTCATGTTCCCATAGTGCATGACAGCCCCTGTCAGCTTGTATATCCCCACCTTCTCATCGGGGCTGAAGCCCAGGATGTCCACAGCATTCTGCAGGGGCAACAGGCAGGTTGGGAAAGCACAAAGGGTGAAGCACAAGGGGCAGGTGGGGTTTCTGTCCCTGCCTGTGCTGTGTCCAGCACCGTCCCAGTCCCATGGCACTGGGCCAGCAGTGCTGGGTAAGGCTGGCCAGGCCTTTTTGGCTCAGCTGGACTGGCTGCAGGGCTGCTCTGCTCAGCTCTACTCACGTCTGTTGCCAGCAGCTCCTCGCTGTCATCGATGCTGGCAACCGTGACTTCTCCTTGGCTCACGTAGAGGAAGTCATAGGGGTTGGTGGAGATAAGGAGGAGATCTGCAGGTATGTGGGTCACCTTTAGTGGCACTGGGGAGGTCACAGTGGGAAGAGGAAGCTCTCACTGAGCCAAGCCCAGCACTGCTGGCACTCACCAATGAGCTCGGGCTTCTTGTTGGACATTATCTGGTAAAAAATGTGATAGCTCCTTTCGCTGGACAGCTGAAAAGTGACTCGGGATTTCTCCAGGAGATCTAACCAAAAGAGAGGTGATGTTAGTCTCCTGATAAATTTGAGGTTGCAAAAGCATGAATTCTGCTTGCTCTGAGTTGCTCCAACTCACAGGTTTCAATATCTGCTGAGGCCAGCTTGCCAGTTGGTCCGAAGTGAATCCGGATGAATTTTCCCTATCAAGCAGTGCGGATCAAATCATTGGTTATGACTATCAGTGAATGAAGCTTGCATTAAATTTCTTCTTTCTGATAAATCTGAAATGAACTCACAAAGCGTGAGGAGTTGTCGTTCCTCACGGTCTTAGCATTGCCAAAAGCCTCCAGCAGTGGGTTGGCCTGGATGATCTGATCCTCCAGAGTTCCCTAGTCACAGAAGAAAATGCTTCTTTACCACTTTACTACTTAGTAATTCACAAATATTGCAAAAGGGATATTACAGATAATTTTTACATATCACATGTGATTTAAACCTAAAAATTAACAGAGTTCTTAATCACTCATCAGCCAACACTCATGGATATTTCCATGGGTTTCAAAGGGAAGAGTGCTGAAAGACAGATCTGTGTTTTGCTTATTTCTTGTATCTGGTACCACAGATTTGGTATCACATACAAAGTCAATGCAGTGGAGTTCAGGGCATTTGAAACTTGTATGAGAGGTGTTTCTGCATTCCTGTTCACAAGAGTCTTGACAGCTAAAGAAAATGTGAGAAATCTGGAAAGTTTTCTGAAGGTTGCTCATGCTTGACAAGTACAGACTTTTGTAGGAAACACCTACCAAGGGAGAATGCAAAACTTTGCAGTTGCATTCAAACAGCAGCAGCCTTTCAGGATGCAGGAATACAGCTCTTGGCATTCTTTGAAAACTGAGGCATGGACAAAGCCTGACACTCAAATACCAGACTTAGATAAGCACGGAACAGAGACTCTTCAATTTATTTTTTTTTCCCTTCTGCATTACTGCAGAATGAATGATCAACACGTGAAGTTTTGGTACTGTGCTGTATCTGTCTTGGTAAGTGCAAAAATATGGAAGGAAAAAAGCTTCTGTGACATTATTCTCTCCTTTTTGGTGCAATACAGTCCAGGAAGCAGAGTCACTAATGCAACTCCTGCAAAGTCATGACTGATCCTACATAATCTGGGCATGAAAATATTGCCAGGGATAATTTCCAAGACAGATGGAAAACCAAGAATAAGGACAAAGAAAAAAAAAAAAAGATAAATTGCTTTATACCAGATGAAAGTTGAGAAGCACTATTTCAGTTGCTGCATCTCTGTGAGTGCAGTAGTGCAGCCCTGAGCACAGGGGAGAGGCACTGCCGTTCCCAGCACTGTCTGCAGATGGCACAGCAGGTTTAAATTAGGTTTTGTTAGTCCCCCGTGAAGATGGACCTCTAAAATTAAAGCAACACAGTAGCATAGGAAGCTCTACATATTTTTTCAAATAAAATACCCTAAATGCATAGAATAATGTCATCTGCATGTATCTTTCAGAGGAGAGGAGAGGAGAGGAGAGGAGAGGATTACTGCAGAATGAATGATCAACACGTGAAGTTTTGGTACTGTGCTGTATCTGTCTTGGTAAGTGCAAAAATATGGAAGGAAAAAAGCTTCTGTGACATTATTCTCTCCTTTTTGGTGCAATACAGTCCAGGAAGCAGAGTCACTAATGCAACTCCTGCAAAGTCATGACTGATCCTACATAATCTGGGCATGAAAATATTGCCAGGGATAATTTCCAAGACAGATGGAAAACCAAGAATAAGGACAAAGAAAAAAAAAAAAAGATAAATTGCTTTATACCAGATGAAAGTTGAGAAGCTGTGTGTCAGTGTGGCTGACTACACCAACACTGAGCCTCTTTTGAGTGCACAGCTGTAACCAGGGAACTAAAACAGGAGCACTGCACAAGGATAACATGGCAATACTTTATACAAGTTCATTCTGGAATCCTGTTCACAGGCTGGATGACAGTGCTGGAAGCCCAGACCATATTTTGGGGAAATGCTGTTACACACTTTCCTTATTCCTGTACCATTGCCTGGCATCTGATTTCAGCTTGTATCTGCCATTGAAAGATGTGCTACACAGAACCATAACCTGTTTAATTTAATGTTCTTATAAAGAGGAACTTAATATTGTCACAGAGATTGGAATGCTAAAAATATAGAGCATTCTGTGAATAGTCAGAAGAGGGCAGAACAGATTACTGCCAGTCTGAGAGCCAGGTGATTTTCCTTCTATCACACATGGTCTGTACATGTCTCAGCTGTCTTGAAGCTTTTCTGAGATCAGTCCTGGCATAGTGAGCAGCTGATGAAAGCTGAGCCCAGGAGATTCTAACATGGTGCTGATGGAAAGAGTGCCTGTGATGAACTTGCCTTGGCCATAACAACCCATCAATCACAGACACCTGCCTCTGCCTGAAAGAATATTCAGCCTTGGAATCTCCTTAAGCTCCTCTATGCCCTTGGGTACTTAAATAACATGCTGACACATGTCACATGCTTTGATGAGCATCTCACAGGCTGTGGTGGCACACACTTGTGCCACAAGGGTGTTTGTTGCTTGTTCTGTGATGGGGAATGAGCCTGTGCCTTGCAAATGCAGCAGTGGGCTCAGATTGCAACAGCTGTGCTGCTCAGCAAAGGGACATCGAGGCATGCACTTTCTTTGCTGCAAGGATCCTTTCTGAGGTTCCTTTCTGCCTGTCAGGCGAGTGGTCCCAGCTGTCCCAAATCCAGCCCTTTTCTCATGCTGTCCCTCTGGGTCGTTCTGTTGACCACAGACAGAAAAACCAGCCAGTGGAAACTACTGCCTGATGCAAGTGAAATGATGCTTAACTTCATCACAGTCACTCTGGAGTGCAGAGTTCCTGCACTTCCCCTGTCAACAGGAATGAGCCAAGGACCAGGAATGGCACAGCCATGTGCCAGTGGGAACTGACTGCTTGTGGCAGCACGTGTTGTAGTTGAGACAGCCACGACACACAGAGTGTCACCACACACTGCTCTCTTTTCACTGCAGCACTCAGGTGCTGTGGATCTCAGAGGACACTGAAGTACATAGATGTACAGCACAGAGGAAGCTGCTGTCTAACATTATCTCCCACTCCCTGGTAAAGACTCCCCTGTGTAAATGGAGGCTTTCCTACACTGACGAAATCATTTTATAAGAATAGTTCAGCAGATTTGAGGCTGGGCACCAGAGGTAAATGAGCATAGGTGTGCCTGAGTTGTGCATCCTGACTGTCCTCAGCTGCACGAGACTTTCTGCCTCTGGATAGCTCCAAAATACACATTGGTACTTTTTCGTCAGTGTTGGCAAATACTAGAAGGGGGAGCTGATGTCATACCTGCATTTTGCCGGGCTGTGGATCTTTCTTCTTCTCACCAGTGACTGCAATTGTTGCAAAGTACTGGATGACACGCTTGGTGTTCACAGTCTTCCCTGCACCGGATTCTCCGCTGTTCAAACAAAAACATTAATTATTACAGGAAACTGTTCAATTAATTATTTCAATTAATTTAATTCTTTTAATTTAATTAAGTATTACAGGAAACATAATCACTTTTCTGTCAGCTTTGTCACTCATACCAAATCATACTCACGTGATAAGGATTGACTGGTTGTGACGATCTGAAAACAAAATCACAGAAAGAGCGGTCAAGTGAGATGTGGAGGGTGTCAGTTCTTCAGACACAACTGACTTCAAGGAAAAGAACTGTATTATATCAGTATTTATCTCCTTCATACAATCTAAGGTGATGTATGATTACACATTAGTTTGCATCTGGACTTTTTTTTTTGATGCAGACAGGGATGAAGTAGCCCAAAATTTAACTTCAAGTAGAGATTCATAACAAGGCTTCCCACTTACTATTTGTTTTCTTTTATGTATAGACCTTGGATTAAATACTCTTTAATTATAATCAGATTATTTGCTGTGTTTCTCCTTTAAATTCCTTACAAAGAGAGGAGGCACAAAGCCACACAGCCAGCTACTGCTTCTCCTTCATTGCCTGATAGCCCACAGACCATCAAGATTTTTGCGGTCTGATCTTGCATTGTGCTGTAGGATGATGGGACCACTGAATAGAACCTAAAATTCCTTGACCAAGTAGCCAGACTTACAGATATCAGGGTTTTCCACTCTTGCCAGGTAACTCACCAGTCAGCATGAACTGATAGGCGTTGTCAGAGATGGAGAAGATGTGTGGAGGGGCCTCCTGGCGCTTCTTGCCTCGGTAGCCAGTGACAACCTCGGGGTTGTACACCGGCAGCCACTTGTAGGGGTTGACAGTGACGCAGAAGAGACCCGAGTAGGTCTGCAAGGAAGGGACACAGCACCTTGGCTTCCCCTGAGCCTGGCCCAGCAGCTCCTGAGGCTGCCCAGAGGAAGCTGCTGCTGCCACTTACGTAGATCATCCAGGCTGCGTAACGCTCTTTGAGGTTGTACAGCACAGCGGGTTCGTGCAGGTGGGTCATCATGGCCATGTCCTCGATTTTATCAAATTTGGGAGGGTTCATGGGAAAGACTTCATCATCCTTTACAGTCACAGTCTAGCAAAAAAAAAAGAAGGGAACAACAGGAGAAATCTAAGACAGGGAACTGCCTGAACTGGATGATCACATAGGAGTAACAATGGTGTCACTTACTGTGTCATCATATTTTTTAACGGTGACTTTGTCACCCTCTTTGCTCTGTATGGTACCTTTCACATACATTTGCTTGTCATCTACTACAAAACAGGCTGACTTAGCATCAAATGGGCGATTCTGGGCTTCAATTCTCTCCTTCTCTGGCTTCCGTAAGTAGGGAGCAGCTTCTCCAAAGATTGCCATCTCTGCATCTGAGCTCATGGCTGCAGTTGCTCTGGAGGAATGCAGAAAAGTTGCAGAAAGTCTGTGCATTTGTAATTTACATTTATCCAGACAGTGGCCATGCTCAATGACTAACAGGAAGAGGAGGACTAATCATACACTTAACTTCTGCCTCAATTTTATTTATCCACAGAAAAAGTGCTAATAAAGAAAGTTCCTCTTGTAGCCAGATTGTCTTTGAAGGCATTGCCCTTAAATAGGCCTATGTAACCAAGTGAGGGCAGAGAAAATATCAAGCTAGAAGTCTTGAAAAGCTGGTCCTGCTCTATCTTCACCTACTCACAGAGCTGCACAGCCACATCATTATCAAAGCCACATACACAAAGCCACTCAGTTTATGTCATTGGACATCTCAAAATTTAGACAAAAGTAAGCTCTGTGAGTCACATAGAGTGGCTCTCACATGTGATTTCCAGGTGGAGGTATGTTAGCACCCTCTGCTTTTGATATTTTAATACCAAGCAGGGGAAGTTCAACTAGTTTCTGTCTACACCAAGCACTAAACAAATTGTGAATGTCAGGCATCACCTATCCTAGAGCCAAACTTGATTATTGGGTGAACCAAATATAAAGCATCTTTTCCCATTATGTTGCAACATTGGCCAATAAAGGAATATCGTGTATATTACAGATAATAAGAACATAGTATTAGCTAAATAACATAGTATTTAGGTAAATAAGTACGTGATATAACATTTCAATGAATCTCAATTATAGCTTGAACGTATTATAGCTTGAACATATTAGTTATGAATTAATAAAAGAAAATGCATATGTACCAGACATTTTTAAGGATTTGTCTCGTAGAAATATTTCAGAAAACTGATTTATGCTTATTTTTGTTTTGCATTTTTCTAAATACCAAGTAAAATTCTTCAACACATTTGTACTGCTACTTCTGGACATGTTGTTGGAGAAGTGCAGCTCTCTCTCAGCAAAAGCCATCTGCTATGGGATCTGCACCCTGCAGGACTTTGAGGGGCTGCCTCATGCAAGAGCTTTTAACAGCCAGGGATTTCAAAAGAATAAAATCCAGAAACTTTAGCTTACTTTGAAAGTAGTATTCTGCATACACAGAGCCCAGAGTTTGTGTCTATGTGATCTTGTGTCTGAGGGGCTCAAGAGAAGCAGAAGGAAAGGAAGGAAAGGAAGGAAAGGAAGGAGGTATTTCACAGTGTCCATGAAAAAGTGAAATCAGAAAATGCCATCAGACAAGGCATATCAGAAAATTTTTCAAGGGGCACAATCTGTTAAACTACTGAGTGTCTTTGATAGGAAATAGTGTAAAATTTAGATCTTTACACATTCCTGAGCAGAAAAGCCAGCATCCTCTAGGAGAATAACCTGTGCTTCCATCCCTTTCAGCTCCAATTTCAGCAAGCACTTTTTGGTTTTAGGATAGAAGACAGATGTGTGAAGGTTCCCCCTGTGCTCTGCTGCATGCTCCCAGTCAGTAAATCACTAACCTTCCCCAGAAAACCTAGGAGGGAGTGGTGCACACAAGTTCTCTGTAAAGGTTCCTCTTTGGACATGAACAGATCTGCCTGTCTGGCAGGAGGCAAGTTCATTCTGAACTTTTTCTAGGTTTCAGTGCCCATGTGATAAACCAGAGCCAGTAAATAATTTTTTAGACTTTACCCCAGAGGAAACTAACACTTGAATGTTACTTTGAGGCTCCTCTCCAAACACAACCTCAGGCTTTCAGCAGCTGTGCAGACAGCAGGGGATAAATTTTATTAATCTATAAATCCAAAAATTCAAGGTTACACCACAAAAAGCCATGACTGTCTCTGTCTATCATGCCCTCTTGACTACATTTGTCCATCTGTAACTTTTCTTTCCCAATACATGGAGTATTCCTGCCAAGAACTGTGACTATTGCTCATGTTAATTAAAATACCATATATCCTTTCCAGCAATTCTAGTTTTTTGCACCTGCCCTTTCCATTGTCTGGGTGAGCTTTACTTATTGCTCAAGGTCAATTAGCAAAGGTATGTGTTATTTGTTAAACCCCTACCTTCAGAGATCCCACGAGGAAATCTGTTTTCAGAACCTGTGTGGAATGGTTAAAGAAAGGACAGAGAGGGTTACATCAAAACCAGTCCATTGTCCTGAGCACATGCCATATCAAACATTCCTACACCCTGTGTAGCCTCTCCAGAACTGCACACCGTGCCTTAAAACTCCTGACCTAGAGCAAAATTCCATTGAGAGTCTTGTGTTCCTTCCCTCATTTCTGTGAGCTGCTTGAAACAAATCTGATGTCCAGAAAAAAAATTAGCTGCTTTACTTATATAATCCCAGTCAATTCAACTGCCTTCAGAGTTACTCTTCCTGTGCCTTCCACAGGACTTGGAGGTAGCAAAGTTGGTAGGAGGCCCTTCCAAGGGCTGGCATGCTGTGACTCTCCTGCTTCTGCACCACTTTCAAGTGGTTTGGGTGGTACCACTTGGACTCTGCATGTAAAGCATGACCTGGAATGCTAGAGGTGGGGAATGAGAAGAAAACACCCCTTCATATTCCTCCTTTTTGGGGATCTGTTGACATGGTCATGGTCAGAGCATGAAGAAAGCGGATGGCACTTACCGTGAGATGCTGAGGTAGCAAATCACAAAGTTGCCTTCAGCTGCAGCTCTTTATACCTTATCTCCTGCCCACACAGCACTCCAGAGCTCTATTTTTGGTCAATAATAATTTACTCTTTAGTTGTAAACGTGTTGTAGCTCTGATCTCTCTGCTAATTACTCAGGGACAGGATTGGTTTAAGGTTGTATGGAGTCAGCTGCACTGACCTGTCCTTTTCACATTGATCTGTGCCAGGATGGAGGAACCCAAAGACAGCTCTGATAAAGCCAAATAAGGCAACACTTGGCTCTGCACTGTAAGGGTTTGTCTTAGTCAGGAGGATGGGGTTTTTCTAATTATGCACATAAGGCAACATTTGGCTCTGCACTGCAAGGGTTTACCTTAGTCAGCAGGATGGGGTTTTTCTAATTGTGCGCACTTCCTTCTTTAAGGATATAATAATAACGGATGCCCTCCTATCCTCCCTGTTTATCTACACATGCTGCTAGATAAGAAGAAAGATTTATTGAGGGAAATTTTTTATACCATTCTCTTGGGTGCTGGTAAGCCTGAAGCTAGCCTCAGTTTTGGGACAGAGTGAGACATCTGCCAGCTAATGGACCACAAGAGAGACTTGCATTCCTGACCCGTGGTTTGCAAGGCGTGCTCAAGGTCAGCTGCAGAAAGGTGCCTGATTTTTGTGCCACTCCACTATCCTGCAGAGGTTGTCATGGAGCAGGCTGGATGTCAAACCACAATGACTGTAAGTTGCTCTGTAAGGGAAGGTGGAAGGGGATTGTCTGTCTGCTTCTTTCAGATTAGCTGTTTAAGTGTGGCATTCACATTCCCTGGAAAAATCCCTTCGCCCAGGATTTTTCCCCTGGGAAGCTGAGACGCCTCAGAAAAAGGAAAACAATTCTTATCTCATTTGCTTCACCTTTGTTGTGCTCATGTGGAATGTGTTTGGAGATTGTTTACCCACAGGTAAAATGATTGTTTCATTGGGTTCTGCTGTGAGTTGTTTTGGTTCTCTGGCCAATCAGGGCCAAGCTGTGCTGGGGCTCTGGAAAGAGTAATGAATTTTCATTATTAGCTTTTTAGTATTCTGTAAGTATCCCTTCTATATTCTTTAGTATAATATAGTATAGTATTCTTTAATATGATATATTATTATAAAGTAATAAATTAGCCTTCTGAGAACAGGGAGTCAGATTCATCATTCCTCCCTGCCACGAGGGTCCCTGCAAATACAATAGTTTAAGGACTGATTTTGACATTGCAAGGGGCAGTAAGAAAGGGAGGAATAATTGAGAACATGCTGGGACAAAACCCTGACTGACAAATGGTAAGGGAGGAGGTGGTGTGAACAAAACCTGGTCAGCCACGCTGCCTGGTGAAGGCATTTAAAAATGCAAAAAGTAGCATTCTTGAAGGTCTCTCACATCTTCGGAAAATACTCTTACCAAAAGATAATTTTGTACAGGAGATGCAGTTGCAAAGCAGATTTGTCATTACCTCATTTTTCTTTATTTTAAGGCAGAAGAAACTTTCATCAGAACATTATTTAAACTTTAGAGGCCGTGAAATCTAACCACCTCTTTGTGGAATGACCCAGCTTCTTCTATGGGAAGAGATGGATTGTCAGATGGATTGTTGTCATTGCTTCACATTGGCTCAGTCTGGGGAACATCCTTAGTGCATTTACACAGCTCTCCTTGGCTGTTTGTTTTGGATTATCTTCAGGGTGCCCATGATTTAGTTACACTAGGAACAAAAGGCATCTGTATTGCATTCTGCAATAAAAAATGGATTCCTGCAGTGTTGAGGGGAATCCTACTTAGGCCTTTTCTCTTGGTTTTTAAGTCCTTTCTAGAATGTCTTTCAGTGTTTTTATTACCTTTTTTTTTTTTTTATGAGTCTTTTCCAGCTGTGTGAGCTGAAGTGTGAGCACAGATGCTCTCAGAAATGGCAATGACATCACGCAGATGTGGAGATAATATTATTATTGTATTTTTCTTCTGCTAATTGCTGTGTATCAAACATTTAAATCAGCTTTTAAATTTGGTTGCAACAGCAGAGTTGTAGGAGCTTTTTACATTTTAACAGTCTCAAGACCTGGTTTGGGTCCCCCACATTACAGCAATTTATCTGGTGAGGGAAGGACCACACATTTATTGTGTGAGTCTTTAAACAGGTGTTGTACCAGCAGATTCATCTGCATGGTTCCTGTAAATTGTAATTCCTGGAATTCTATAAATTCTCCTATTTGCTAATGTTGGTCAATCACAAGCATCTTCAGGAGTTCTCATAATTCTGGCTTTGTCAAACTGTGTGCTCCATAAATGTCAGCCTGTCTTGGGAGCTGGAAGGTTGGACAGCCTGCCAAGCACAACCTGACAGATTTGTTCATTTGGTTATCTGAGGAATTCTTTGCTCCTTGTGGATGGCAGAGTGTTTGTTTTCTGGCCTGTTCCAGCACTAAATAGCTTTGATCCTATGACAGTTACCCAGCAGCTTTTCCAATGGGTGCCCATGAAGAGATAATTTTCCCAGTACCAGTGGCCAGGGAAGCAAGGCTTCCATACCAGGTGCCCAAACCACTGACAGATAAGCTGCTGTATCTGCAGCTGTCTGATACTTTGAGGACAGATGGACATTTTGGTCCAAACCAGTACAGCTATTCTCACATTTCATCCCCAACCCCCTTTCCCTGGGCCTTCAGGCACATATGTATTTGTTCCTGATACCACCACCTTTCAGACCTTTTATCACTTCATCTTAATGGGTTATTGTGTTGCTTTTGCTACAACACACCAGGTAGACTGAAAGGGGAAGAGGGCCAACTATCTTCTTGTTGTCCCACATCAATTCAAAAAGCTTTTGAAAATGAAAATTCAGTTACAGAGCAGAGGGTACTTACCCAAGGTTTCCCTAAAAGCATGGAGATGTCACACCTGGGTTATTGGCTGTAGTGTGTGAGCTCTTACTAAAGCTGCCTTGCTTTTGGAGATCTGGAAGTTGTCTAGTAAAATTTTGATTTTTTCAAAGTGTTTTCCACTGGGAATGGTGGCCTAGCAGACCTAGTGCCAATACTAGGAAAAAGTAGAAGCTAATAATGATTAAAATTTGAGGACATGGTGATAAATAAACATATTGAGTACAACAGCATTTGTAAAGGGAAGAAGCATTCCACAAACCTAGAGGAGAATCAAAGATATGTGGATAGGTGGGAGAACCAGATGGTACTCTCTTAATGAATATCTGTAAGCCATGTGAGACGATATAGCTAAGTCTGTGTCTGTGATGTTATTTAAGATAATTTTCAGAGGTGATCCTGGACAAGGACAGGCTGATAATCCTGCTGCAGAAATGTAAGTCTCCCTGGGGATGGTGTCAGAGTGTCCAAAGTGGCTTGATCTGAAGCAAATCCCAGGAGCAGCTTGGGGGAAGCTCAGTCCAGCAGCTCTATTTATGAACATATTCCATTAGGGCCTTCCTGGGAAGCTCTTTGTCCTTGATGAACCTGACAGCCCTACTCAGTAAAGTCCCCTATACCCTTCTGTCCTTCTGCACAGAGCCTGCTAGCAGGTTATGAAACAGCCCTGGTAGGGATTACCAGGGCATCAGGAGGGCCTTGCGTGCTGCTAAGGACTCCTCTGCTTTTTGTAAAACATATCCTGTGTCTGGGACATCAACACTGTGCTTTGCTCGAGCTGTTTCAAAGCAGGTAGTAAATGCAGTGTGGAGGAGTGAACCTCTGTCACAGCAAGGCTGCTTCTCCCCGTTGCCTTCTGACTGCCCACCTTTCTCCTGCAGTCCTGCCAGCAGCCAGGTGCACAGCTGGGTCACTGGGCATGTATAAATACATATATATGTCTTTGTGTGTGTATATACACACACACGTAGGCATTAACTGCCTTCCCAGGCACATCTGCAGGCTGGGTGAGGAGAGAACCAACAGCAGCCCTGAGGAGAAGGACTTGGGAGTATTGGTTGAAAACAAGCCCAACATGGCTTTGTGTACTGCAGCCCAGAAACTCCCTCTGTGCTGGGCTGAGCACCCAGTGGAGGCAGCTGGTCAAGGTGGGGATTCTGCCCCTCTGCCTGCTCAGGTCAGACCCCACCTGGGGCCCTGGGGAGCAGCACAGGGAGGAGCTGGAGCTGCTGGAGAGAGCCCAGAGGAGGCCATGGAGATGCTCCAAGGGCTGGAACCAGGCTGGGAGAGCTGGGGATGCTCACCTGGAGAAGGGAATGCTCCAGGGAGAGCTGAGAGCCCCTTCCAGGGCCTAAAGGGGCTCCAGGAAAGCTGGAGAGGGACTGGGGACAAGGGATGGAGGAACAGGACAAAGGGCAGTGGCTTGCCACTGAAAGAGGATAGGTTTAGATGGGATATTAGGAAGCTCCTGTGAGGTTGGTGAGGCCCTGGCACAGGTTGCCCAAAGAAGCTGTGGGTGTCCCATCCCTGGAAGTGTTCAAGGCCAGGTCGGATGAGTCTGGAGCAACCTGGTCCAGTGGAAGTTGTCCCTGATGGTACAACCCATCCCAGGAGATGAGGGTAAGCCAGGCTCTTGTTAACAGAGATAGGAGGAAGCATAAAACAGGTTTTAAAACAATTCCACTCTAAAACTGCTAGGTGAAAAAATGAAAAAAAGAAAGTGAAACGAAGCAGGGACCTACTACCACAATGTTGACTTGTGTTCAAACAGAGCTACACAGAGAAAAATATCAACACAGAATCCCACTTCCACCTGGATAAAGAATGACCGAACATCGTGATACTCACAGCCTCCTCAGCTTGTCTCTTGTAAGCTTTCACCTTAGTTTGCAGTTTATCCACTAGATCCTGCAGCCTGAGAACATTTTTCCTGTCTTCCTCAGACTAAAGAGAATGACAAGACAGAGAAGCATATCTTTTATCCTCCTCTACATGAAATAGAGAGTAACATTTCTATTTGACATTCCTGCCCAGTAAGACAGAAGTGATGAGCTATATATTGTTAAAATTAGTAGAAGATAGTAATCTTCTGCTGCTTTCATTATTCCCCTTTTTGTATGTGTGACTCAGGACAGAGAGAAATTCCTCAGGGCTATAAATTGGGTTCCAGGAATAGGAGTGTATCAACACGAAGAAGATTCCTGCCTTACCTGGTAGGTGAGTTCCTTCACCCTCCGCTCGTACTTGCGCACACCCTTCACGGCTTCAGCGCTGCGCTTCTGCTCAGCATCAACCTCCCCTTCCAGCTCCCGCACCTGCAAGGACAAGCCCATCCCTGCAGCTTCCCTGCCAGTGTCACTCCAAGGAGAGACACGCTCACTCAGGCACAGCCCCAGCCCTACACACCCTGGCCTCCAGCTTCTGGATCTGCTTCTTCCCTCCCTTCAGTGCCAGCTGCTCAGCCTCTTCCAGACGGTGCTGCAGGTCCTTCACAGTCTGGTCCAGGTTCTTCTTCATCCTCTCCAGGTGGGCACTGGTGTCCTGCTCCTTCTTCAGCTCCTCTGCCATCATGGCCGCCTGATCAAAGCAAAGGGTCAAAGCCATTTTGGAGCTGGAGATATTTTGGGGGGACTACATTCACCTTCAGCAATGCCAGGAGTGTCCAACTCACATCTGTGATGGCCTTCTTGGCCTTCTCCTCAGCATTGCGGGCTTCCTGGATGGTATCCTCCATTTCACCCTGGATCTGGGCAATGTCCGTTTCCAGCTTCTTCTTGGTGTTGATCAGGCTGGTGTTCTGTTGAGCAGCATCAGAGGTTTGTTTTTGTAAGTTCATTATTTGAAATCAAGAACATTACAGAATTTTCAATAATTTAAGGCATAATTATGTGAAAAAGCAATACGAGAGACTTTTCTAGTAAAATTTCTTTTCACTGGGGAAAAAAAAATTTGTTTTTTCTTTCTCCATTTTTCATTAATTTGAAAAAGTGCTCAAGAAATATAATCTGTGCCACATCTCATCCACCAAGGCTGGCACAGGAAATTAACAAAAATAGAGTAAGGGAAAAGTCACCAGTGCACATATTTTTTTCAGCAAACATCTCTTTTAGTAACATGATGAATATTGCAGAAAAGAGTACTGTCTTCCCCTAAGTTGAGCATTCAATGGTGACTGGAAAAAAGCATAAAAGTGTTCACCAAATGACCTCACCTGGCTGTGGAGGAGTTGCACACGCTCACTGGCATCCATCAATTCCTGCTCAGCCACTTTCCTCGACCGCTCCGTCTGCTCCAGAGCTGCCCGGAGCTCCTCAACTTCAGCCTGCAGCAGGTTTGCTCTGCGCTCCACCATGGCCACCTGCTCCTTCAGGTCCTCCTGAGACCTGAGAGCATCATCCAAGTGTATCTGGGTATCCTGTAGAGCCATTGAAATAAATTATAAGCAGATTTAGAGCTCCTGTGGACTGAAAGTATTAACCAAGATATTGCTCGGTAGGCAATTTTTGTTCAACAGACCTTGAGCACTCCCTGTGTATTTCTCAGATTCTTCTGTGCCTCTGCAGCCTGGCGGTTGGCATGGCTCAGCTGGATTTCTATTTCATTCAGATCTCCCTCCATCTTCTTCTTCAGCCTCAGGGCTTCATTCCTGCTCCTGATCTCAGCATCCAGGGTGCTCTGCATGGACTCCACCACTCGCAGGTGGTTTCTCTTCATTTGTTCAATCTCCTCATCTTTCTCTGCTATCTTCCTGTCAATCTCAGCCTTTACCTGGTTGAGCTCAAGCTGCAGGCGCAGGATCTTCCCCTCCTCATGTTCCAGGGAGGCCTGGACAAGAAAAAATAAGAATACTTTTCCTGTCATAAGTGTTGAACCTGAAGTTCTGAGTAAAAATAGTGATATATTTAGATAATATCTCTACTTCTATAAGACCTCTTCTCTGCTTTTTTCTTGGAATGAGATAAGCAAGATAGAGATCCAAGACACATAAGACAGCACGAAATAATGCTGTGTACCTCAGCTTCCTCCAGAGCAGCCTGGATTTCAGATTTCTCCTGCTCAATCTGCTTCTTCACTTTCTCCAGCTCATGAATTGCCTTTCCTCAGGATTAGCAGTGTGGCAATGAGTGGAAATATCCTGGGAGATCTCCTGAACAGAATGCTGATGGGCACTGATTCTGCTGTGAGTAATGGCAAGCTCCTGAATGAAAATGCAAAGTCCAGGAGTCTGCAAAACAATTAAGATATAGACTGCAGGGAAGGAGGAACAAATCTAGTATGACAAGGCTTACACTGTATTACTTAAGTGTTTTTTTCCCTCCCTTTCATCTTGTTAATTATGTAATTTCATTCATATCTAAAGCTTCTTCTAGACAGAATGAGTCCAACAGACAACTCAGAATTTGGAGAGCCTTCTTACCTTTATCTCTTCCTCTAGATGCCTTTTGAGTTCCTCAATCTGTTGGGTGAAAGCCTGTTTGCCTCTTGACAGCTGAGAAATCAGAGCATCTTTCTCATCTACCTGGCGTGAAAATTCACCTGGGAGTGTTCAGATGAGTAAAAAAAACTTGTTATCACTTACGCAAAAGTATTAGTCTTGATAATAAATGCCCATATACATATATTTTGAGTTAAACAAACTTTTACTTCTTTCCTGGATTCCTAATCACTTATACTTGCATTTTTAGAGGCTAGAAATGACATGTCATGTAAAATCCCACCAGCCTTACTCTACATTTACATTAAGCCTTAGGTTTACAGAATTAGTACTACAATGCAATCCAGAGGGATTATGGCCCATGGGAATCTCAAGAGGTTTAACAAGGCCAAGCAATCCAGGCAAGGTCTTTTGTGATGAGCAGGGGGAATGATCACTCTCCGCAAACCCGTTAGCAATGCTTCTCCTAATGCAACTTGAGATTCTCTCAGGATTCTGTTGGCCAGCTTCATCATGAAACACATTTTTGGCTCAGGTTCAACTTAGATAATGTCCAATCCTCCAATACTCCAGCTGAGTTTTACTTTTTCCTTTTAAAGAACCCGGGTAATATACAGTATTCTCTTAAAAACACAAATGACTCACCGGATTCTGTTTGTAGCCGAGCTCTTTGAGCACTAATGTCATTAATTATACGCTGCTGTTCCTCCTCCTTTGTCTTAATCTCACTAGTAGCAAGCACAGACAGAAAATGGTTCTTAAAACTTTATAACAAGACAAGTCTTTTCCAGAGTGCCAGTGATAGGTTCTACCTTATACCTTGTTTTCAGTGGCATGTTTTTCCTTCTCCACCTTGGCCAGTGTTAGCTCAAGGTCATCAATATCTTTCTTCAGCTCTGAACATTCATCCTCCAATTTCCTCTTCTTGGCTGTCAGTTCAGCATTCATCTCTTCTTCTTCTTCTGCTCTCTCTGTCAGCTCCTTAATTTTGGCTTCCAGCTGGATTTTGTTTTTGATGAGTTGGTCACACCTTTCCTCAGCATCAGCCAAACCGTCAGCTTCCTACATGATTCATTTAAATGAAAGAGTTTTCAACCTGGGCTACTGGCTCTTTTAGGCTGTAGGCATCTAAATGCCATAGGACTAATCCAAATACTTGCTTGTAAATGCAGTTTTAGGGACATTATTGTTGGTACATTCTTATTTCCAGGGAAGAAGGGAAGCAGTGAAATTTCATTACCATTTTTCTTGAAGAGACAAGGACCATAAATGCCAGACAACTACCTGACACTCTCAGCTCTTCCTACTCCATCTGAATTCACTTGGGATTCTCCAAACAAAATATGTTAATTGGACCTCCAGACAATCTTGATTGGTCAGTTGTTAACATATCAAAATTGTAAAGTATACAAAATTCTATAAATATTAAGATAGCAATTGTATGTGGTTTTTCTTCTCATTTTATAAAATATGTGTATGTTTATAAAATAATTTTCATTTGGGGATAATACCTCTTTACTGAGACATTTAGGATGATTTAATAGAGGACATCACAAGTCAAAAAATTTTATCAATACTCACAGCTTGCACTTGGAGCTGCAGGTCATTTTTCTCCTGCACCAAGGCCACCATTTTCTCCTCAAGCTCCTTCCGCTTTGCCTCAGACTTTGCAAGCTCTTCCTTGGTTTTCTCAAACTCTTGTTTCATGTTGGCCATCTCCTTCTCAGACTCTGCACTCTTCAGCAAGGGCTTGATCTTGAAGAACAGCTTCATCCATGGCCAGTGCTTGACATTCATGAATGCACGGACATTGTACTGGATGCAGAAGATAGACTCCCTGAAAGGTAATAACAAAATGTATTTTGGAACATATTTAAAAATCTATAGAACATATTTGGCAGTATATGTTAATATATATAACATGAACATAATACCATAACATCAACACATAATACTTCTTAGCTGTGTGTATATATATATGTATATAGTATCCATATTTGGTATATTTGTACACCTACATAGTTCTGTATATCTCTATGTGTAAAATATTTATCATTTATTATTCAATATACATTTCTTAATATTATTTAGATCATGTTTTATATATAATATATATATATTTCCACCGAAAACCTTCTAGTGTTATATAGAGTATCAACCCATATAGACAGGTTTTTAGTTCAGGTGTTTGGCTCATTTTTATCACCAATGAAAAGGAACACTTCTATAAGTAGACTCAGTCACTTTTATGAATTTTCTCAAAGGGAAGAAGATGTTTCTCTTATGATAGATATATGTCTTTCTCTCATTTTATTTAGCAGTGACCTAAAATAATTATCTTAGACTTGATATCAGGTTTCTCGACATACATATAATATAGCCATTTAATGACTTCAGCAGCAAAGTATTAAAAAAATTGTTTCCCTAAATTGGGATTTTACACTACTTCATCTGTTTTCAGGATATGCTTTCATATTGACAAACTGAATTAATGAGAAATAAATCAGATTTTTTCTTGAAGCAGCTTATTTTCAGTTTTGTTCATGCCGTTACTATCTGATAAGGATTGGTCCAGCAAGCCAAGTAAATATCTACCTCCTCTCCATCATTTTCTTGAACTCCACCCTCATCAGGTAGCCCCTACACATGGCCTGGGTGCGGGTGATGAGCTGTGCCAGCTTCTCATCCCTCATCTCCTCCAGGATCCCTATCAGCCCAGCTTTGAAGAACACCTTGAGAGAGGCAATGTTGCAGCACATCACTGTCAGGTAGAGAGAGCAAAGCCCAGGCAGGCAGTGAAGGGGGGGGTGGTACCTTGGTGTGTCCAAATTTGTACTGGGTGTGGTCCACATCAATTGACCCAAGGAGCTTCTCAGAAGCCTTCTTGCTATCGATGAACTGTCCCTCAGGGATGGCACTGGCATTAAGCACCTTGTATCTGGAATCAGAGGAAGATAAGGAATAAATAACAGCCCTTTGAAAATGTCTTTTTTTTTTTTTTTTTCCTCTCAATAGCTATAGAAAGAACCTGGATGACTCACTTGGACAAATTACTTTTGTATACCTAAAGGTAACTTCTGCAGTACTTAAAACAATTAGGAAATGCAAATGATTCAACATTTGTGTATATGGTGGATGGTGATGAAATGAAATCTGACCTCTGTTTGAAGTCAGCATAGAGGATTCTGCTGGGGAACCCTTTCCTGCAGATCCTGATCCCTTCCAGCACGCCGTTACAGCGCAGCTGGTGCAGCACCAGCTCGTGCTCCATGGCACCTAATAAATCACAGAACGAAATTGTATATCACTTTACTGCACAGAGAAGATCAGCTATATCACACCCCTGAACTTTAACAACTTACCAGGTGTTTTTGTTTCATTAGGAATAAGGCACCGCACAAAATGGGGATGTGTGCTTCTCAAATTGCTCATCAGCTTGTTTAAATTTTCCTGAGGAGCAAGAACAAAGCCTTGGGTTTAAAAGTGTCGTATACACAATCTCAATGCTAGGTGAAGATAAAAACACTGCAATAAAACCATGATCAATAATTTTTTGACAGAACTTTCAGGCAGTTCTGAAAGAATACTTCCCGAGTTTCAGTAATAATTCTTCTTTACTAGAAGCAAATTATTTTAACCGTTATGAACACAAAGGTATAATAGAGCAATCTAACATATTTCTGAACTGAATTTTCTGTTTTTCTTTTCATAATGTGGTAATTTTAGAATAGTTATTCTACAGTACCCGGAAGAGAGCCGAGACAGTCTGGAAAGAAGAACCCTTCTTCTTGGCGCCCTTCTTGCCACCTCCACCACTGCTCTCTAAAAAGTAATAAATTTTTATAAAGAAGTGAACAACAAAAGCACACAGAATCTGAAAAACTTTATATGTTCATCTTAAAAACTCTAGCAAAAATAATAATGTGATCAAATTTTGCAAAGTCAGATTGTGGTTAAAGTTACAAAAAGAGACTTGAATTTTTCAGATGACAGTAGAAGGAAATCTAGTGACTTCAAGCTGAAATTTAGAAAATGCAGTAGGGAAAAAGACCATAACATTTTGCATAGAAAGATATTTGAGGAACTAAACTAATAGCTAGTAATTACACCAAATGCAGTGTTTATGTATCCTTACATCTAAGGTTATGCATAAATATAAAAGCATGTTGATACATTTGATTGTACTCACTGAAGTATTTGAGAATGGCCCATATTGCAGACAGCTAGACTGGGTTAATGCTCTAGTACAGCTGTCTCATTCTAAAACCTACAGCTCTATTAAGGTCTCTAGGGAGTAGTAATATCCTTTATTAGACTGAGATCCAAAGAGTAGATAAGGTTTTGGGTTTTCAATTTTAGAAATGTAAATATCATTGCAAAATATTATTACAGTATTTTAATTTCTTTTTCTGTGAATTATAGTAGAATTTATTTCAAAGAAATCACCTGCTTCTGCCCCACCAGCAGATGCAAAGAGCAAGGCCAGGGTCTTCAAGGATGACTTTTGATACAACCCCACAACAGTTTCATTCAGAGGGTCCTTGTTCTTCTCCAGCCACCCAGTGATGTTGTAGTCCACTGTGCCAGCATAGTGCACCAGGGAGAAGTGGGCCTCAGCCTTGCCTTTGCCAGGCTTGGGCTTCTGGAAGTTGTTGGACTTGCCCAGGTGCTGGTCATAGAGCTTGTTCTTGAAAGAGGTGTCAGTTGCCTTGGGGAACATGCACTCCTCTTCCAGGATGGAGAAGATGCCCATGGGCTGGGAAAAATAGCAACACGTGAAGAAAGTGTGGAAGGAAGAAACAGAGGCAATGTATGTAAGAAAGAGGAATAGAAGATAAAAGTTATACAAAAAAATCCTCCTCAGTATGTGTAATCTTATGTTTCTCAGAAAGGGCATTTTGTTAGTGGATATGCCATCAGTTATACGAAAACAAGCTCCCCTATAAGATTCAGAGTTGGGATGTAATAAAGATCTAGCATGTAGAAATTAATTTTGTACATGTTTGATGAAAGTGGTAAGCAAAATGAAGGAAAGTAGTAGCATTCAGACATAAGGAAGAGTTTAATCTATATGCTCTTTCTTTAAAACGAGACAGAAAATTTCTCAAGAAACCTTAAAATAGAGATTTTATAACTGAAAAACTGTGAAGTATGTGGGGTCTAATAACCTTCTCAATGAGCTCAATGCAGGCAGCCAGGTCCATGCCAAAGTCAATGAACTCCCATTCAATCCCCTCCTTCTTGTACTCCTCCTGCTCCAGCACGAACATGTGGTGGTTGAAGAACTGTTGCAGTTTCTCATTGGTGAAGTTGATGCACAGCTGCTCCAGGCTGTTGAACTGCAGAAGACAAAGATTTACTTGTGAATTTCAGTCCCAGGAACAACTTCCATCTTCCAATAGGCTGTATTCTTATCCCACTAAGATCTCTATGACCGGAATCTTGAATTTCTAGTGCTGGAACTGGATAGGTGACTGGCATATTCCATTCTCTAATATATCTAACCTCACAGGCCCTGGCATTTTCTCAACATATATGTGAGCTTTGAATAGATCTGCAGAGCTCAGTCCAAGTCCAGCTTTTCGTTTGAATTTGTGTACATTACCTCTCTATTCCCAAGCATTCAGAGGAAATCTGGCTTCATCATTAACAAAATCTTCTTTTAAAAAGGCATATTTTACCTTCCTTGAAGCCTCTCTCTGCTATTATTTATCAGTTTTTCAGCAGTTTTCAATGCTATTTTCACTTTTGCATGCAACAAACATCTACAAATAAATACAGCCCTGTGGGGTACTACATACAATGAGAACCAGAAGGGTACCGTTCCTAGAGAAAAAGCAGGATTATCCAACAAATAGAAATAACCCATAACTGAAACAAAGCACACCCCAACCCCCAAATTATTCCAACTTCCTAATGCCTCTTCCAGGAAAGCTTTATGGAGATCATCCTCTTACATCAAAGATCTCAAAGCCAGCAATGTCCAGCACACCAATGAAGTACTGCCTGGGCTGCTTCGTGTCCAGCTGTTGGTTGATGCGAACAACCATCCACAGGAACATCTTCTCAAACACAGATTTAGCCAGGGCACCCACTGAGTTGTATACCTAAGAAAAGGTTAAAGGAAAGCTACCATCTGCAGCAGGAGTTCAAAATTTTTAATTTTTTTTTCTCTATTTTCACTTGTTTCTTACCTGCTGCACAGTTTGGCCCTTGGTGACGTATTCATTCCCCACCTTGACTCGGGGGTAGCAGAGGGCCTTGAGCAGGTCTGCTGAGTTCAGACCCATCAGGTAGGCAGCCTTGTCAGCAACTAAGGAAACAAGCATAGAGCAGGATCAGATATTAGCTCTCCAGTGAAAGGGTCTTGCAGTAATTCAGATTTCTACAGAAGCCTTATATACGTTACCATGTCCTTTAAAATATTGTAGTTTTTCTTGACTTGCTAATTTTTTCTGATTTAATCTATATGATTAATAAAGGTAAATATTATTCCAATACTTTTACAGTGAACATGAAGGAGACTAGACAGACAAAAGGACCAAGGGACATGAAAATTGCAGAGTCACAATTTCTGAATAAACAGAATAGGAAAGTTGGTATTCAAGTACACTGCACTGAAAATTGTAGTCAGCGAAACTCTCCTGTCATTGGAGAGACAGAGGTAGATTAGCGAGGTATAAAGCCAAAAGTATGAATAGGATATCCTGTACAATGTTCATAGTCGGACTATATTGTCCCTAAGGATAAATATCAAATACATTAAGGCTTTCCTAGCTCCCATTTTATCTGCAGCTAGGTTAACAAATACAAGCACCACAGCACAGCATATACTCTGTCATCACTTTCCAATTTGCTGCCTGTCTTGTCCCACAGTGAAGCTGATAGCAAACACCAGTACTATTTAGAGAGTTCTTCAATGTGAGAAGGCCAAACCTCATTAAATAAGATTTATACACAGATGCTAATCTTGAGCTGCTTTTATGAGTTATTTCCAACAAGACATTAAAGGCACATTCATAACGAGCAAGATGAAAAAAGAAAATTTCAGTTTTCTAGATATATATGTATGTAAATGCATACCGTGGTTGTATCTAGGCTGCTCTGCTATATTATCTGCTCTGAATAATTATATAATTATTCATTAGTACTTGAGAGCTGTTCCTGGCTCTGTGTCAAGTTTGGGAAGCTTCCATTCAAGATAGCAGCAAAGTTTGCTATACTTTTTCCTGACTCCTACTCTGACAGAAGCCAGAATCATGCTTTAGGAGTCACTAGACTTAATTTTTTGCTTTGTTCAAAATAATCTCCAGGTTCCGCTTAGTTATGTTCCTCCAGAGAAGTCCTCTGGCTAGGACCCACTGCTATCCTACAATATTGGCACTGATTAGCTAAGCCAATCATTCTGACCCTCACATGCTGCCTTCAGCTCAGTGAGTGCTCACTATCTCCCGTGCTCTGGGATGGGTTGTGCTGGTACCTTCAGTGCCATCAGGCTCTGCCTGCTCCTCTCGTTGTTTCTGCTTGAACTTCAGGTTCCTCTCCCCCTTCAGTCTTGACAGTGATTTTTCCTGGTTCCCTGCTCTGGATTGTACTCTTCACATAGGACTCCTTTGCATGTACCACAAAGACAGATGACTTGGCATCAAAAGGTTTGTTCTGGGCCTCAATTCTCTCCTTCTCTGACTTTCGGAGGTAAGGAGCTGCCTCCCCAAAAATGGCCATCTCAGCGTCCGTGGACATGGCTGCTGCTTACTCCAAGTAATGCAGCAAGTGTCTGTGAGGATAGAGAATATATTAAAATAGTGTGTGATGGAACAAACACTTCTATAGCATATGTGATTGCTCTTCTTTAGGTATCAACTAAATTGCCTTTTCTTTTTCTGCTAATTCAGAGTTCTCTTCTACAATTTTTTTTCTATTACTATTATATTTTTTGTGTGGTCAGATTGTTATTCCTCCTGGACAATTGCATTTACAGAAGAGCTCTTTCTTTTTGTGTTTGGGGCCCCAGCAGAGGAAGGACATGGAGCTGTTGGAGTGAATCCTGTGGAGGTCATGGAGATGCTCCAAGGGGTAAAGCCCCTGTGCTCTGGAAATAGGCTGGCAGAGCTGGGGTAGTTCAGTCTGCAGAAGAGAAGACTCCTAGGAGAGCTTCCAGCAAACTTTCATTACCTAAAGGAGTTCCAAGAGATTTGAAGGGGAACTTTAGACACGGGTCTGGAGCAACAGAACAAAGGGGAATGGCTCCCAACTGAAATAGGACGAATTTAGATTAGATATTAGGAAGAATTATCTTTACCAAAAAAAAAAAAAAATTCTTTGCCTTCTTAGCAAAAGACAAACTTCACGACACAAATTGGTGTTATCAATTCAAGTAAATGGGTGCAATTTCCTGACTGGTTTTGTCTCTAACAACATGCTTTTCCACTTGATTAATATGTTGTAACTCAAATGAGACCATTCCACAAAATAATCACAGAAGGTTGAAAAATTATGCCAGATTTTCACCAACAAATTTAACACTGCTTATAATATCTCATGTTTTCTTACAAGATTCCTAACAGGAATAATAGCAACTATTCCTAGGAAGAATAAGTTTGCTATATTATATATGTTAGTATATGCTATGTCCATATATATATTATGTTATTATATATTACAGAATATTAGTTTATATTTGTAAATTATACCTGTATTGTAAATTTTGTTATTTTATAGACACTGGATGCTTTTCTCACAATATATCCTTATTATACTATCAAGAACTATAATATATATTGTAGGTTAGTATACATTAATATATGTATGTAATGTGTCAGTAGATTGACTTTTAGAAGTATTAAACTATTTTCTTTTGATTGTTTTGTTTGACATTTCCTGAAATTAATGCTATGCTAACTCTCTTTCACTGATTCAAAGCATGCTGGTTATATTCCTTACAGGATTGCTTGTTGATATTTTATAATTTTGAGGGATGTATTCTAGTGACAATATTTGACAAAATTAATACAAATTACTATAGAAAGTAAACACAAAGAGTTTCTTTTCTTCAGTATAATTATTTAAAACTCAGTTTAGATACAGTTCCATCTCTCTTTTTCCAGTTATCCAAGTAAGTATTATCCTTTATTCAGTTTCTTATGATTACAAATATTTGCTTAAATAATTTTGTCACAATTAGGCAATATTTTTAGAAGCAGAAACAAGCTATAAGGAAGCTCAGACTGAAATGCATGCTTTTAGCACTTCAATGTTTTGATACACAAAATTCTAACCACATTTCCCAAGCTTCCATGTGAAAAAAGAACATATTAACATTATTTAAATATATATTTCTTTTCCTGTTGCTTCACAGTCAGTGCCAGTGATCCTTGATATTTGAGATAAATGCAAAAAAACCCACCCCAAATAATTGGAGAGTACTTTCTGATGGTTTTTTTGTTGTTTTTTTTTCCCCTTCAGGACAGGTTCTCCAGGGAATGGTATCTACTGGAGATCCCTGGGGAGAGTGTAGGCAACGCTGCAGTGATCAGTACTTTAAAGATCACACTCTTTAAGAATCTTGTGACAAAAATAACATCAATCCAGCCCAATTCTCATACGTATTTCTACAATGGATGCAATATAATGACTACCAGGATTTCCAGCACACCTGCATAGAAGCCCTGCCTTACAGCAACTCCATCTGTCCCTAAAAGGTGAATAAATCAAGATCTTACCTTTTGTGAGACAAAGGCTTGCAGATTGGAAGATGAACAGTATTAAGAAACAGAACTAGAAACTTTCTTCTTACTGCTGCACCCCAGACAATATTTATAGACTGAAAACAAATGGATGGTTGGAAAGCAGACTGAAAATCCCAGCTGACACTGGCAAATCCTCATTGAACGAATGTGAGCATCCGTAGGAATGCACTGGAACTTGTGGAATGCAGAGCCAGTTTCCCTTCATTCCCAACCTCCCTAGTCCCAAGCCCTGAAACTCTTACCTTAGAGATTTCTGAGAAAGGACAAGACTCACAGATCCCAGGGTACTTTTATAGGATCTGATCTGCATATGCAGCCACCACCTCCTCTTTCTTAGGTCAAAACATTTCTGGCAATCTTAACTCCTAACAGAATTGCGATTCGTATTAGAAGTGAATGGATATAATTAGACATAACAGGTCTGTGAATCAATGTCCTATAAATAATTTGACAAGAAAGCACGAGAAGGGGGGGAAGTGGGAGGGTGTGCTAAAGGAGATGAAAGGGGCTTCATTGGTTCTGTAATCCATCAGATGCTGACTCGCACAGAAAAAGTGAGGAGTAAGAGCCAGTGTGTCTCGTAGGAAACATGTAGGGATGGAGAGAAGTCACAAGCTCCTGTCTGCTGCAAGAACTCAGAGTCCCCAGTGTCCTCAGGAAAAGCAGGAGGGGTCCTACTGAGAGGCAGGGATACTGCTGGAGGAAGAAAATTCCAGTGCAGGAGGAAGCATCTGAAAAGCAACTAAAGTTGCAGAAGTGAGAATCAGGAGATGATAAGAATGACCAAGGACTAGAATGGAGCAAAGCCAAAGCAAGTGAAGGGGGGGAAGAATAAGTCTGAATGTAGTAATAAGGGAGGATATGTGAATAAAGAAGAGGAAGTCCCTGGAGGTGTTTAAGAAAAGACTGGATGTGGCACTCAGTGCCATGGTTTAGTTGATAAGGTGGTGTTAGGTCAGGTTGGACTCAATGATCTCAAAGGTCTTTTCCAACCTAGTTGATTCTGTGATTCTGTGAAGTAAATAGAGATGTTATTCCAGTGGGCAAATCAAGTCACCATGGACAAAAGAAGCAATAAAAGAGCAGAACATGTTTAGCCTAAAGATAAAACCTTCAACGCCTGAGGGCATCCTGAGTTAAGTCCCAGATAAAAGGCACAGGAATCAAATTCTTGTTTTTGGAGCTGAAGGTTTTTAAAGATCATATGAACAGCACTATGGAAGTGTTGTACTGAACTCAGGACATTTGTCCCATTGGAATCAGGAGAGATGGCTGCTGTCCCAACACAGGGTAGTCACTCAGCATTACTTTTGCAAGATAAGTGTGCTAAGAAAGATTTAATAAATTTACATCCTCTAAACTAGAGTCACTCATACCCTGTGCTGCTCTGGAAGATAGGAAACTATTCTTAGAGAGATCTGAACCTCATGATAGTTTGTGTAAAAAGCCAATCTACTGTTCTCATCCCTGGGATTTTCCTTGCCCAGATTAAGGAGGAGACATGCTCTATGTTCACAAGGATCAGAGTGGTGAAGAGCTCAGTAGAACCATTCACTTTATTGAGAAGCAATTTCCTCCCCATGCAACAGATCTGGATTTGTTCAGGGTTTGGGGGGGTTTGGTTTTGCATTGTTTTTTTTTTTCAGTGTGGTGGTTTTGGCTTTGTTTGTGTTTTGGGGGTTCTTTTCTTTTCTTTTCTTTTCTTTTCTTTTCTTTTCTTTTCTTTTCTTTTCTTTTCTTTTCTTTTCTTTTCTTTTCTTTTCTTTTCTCTTTTCATGTATTAGTCTTCACTTTCCAAACTACAGTTCCTACCAAAAATAAGGAAATCTGAAGTGAGTCACATCTCAGCAGCTTCACCTGTCCCACAGAATATTGCCTCCCCAATTACTGTACCAGTTGTGCTCCTGCCTCTCTTAGCATCTCCTACTCAGAGGTCTGGATAAGAAAGTGAGGTAATTCCTTCCTCCTCTTCTCTCAGCTGTCTGCGTCTCTGTGATGGCATTGTAATCCTGGGTGTGGGAAGGAGATTGGCAGACATCAGTTTCATGTTTGGAGTAAATTGCTTGAATAGGCCTGGCTTTTGCAATAAACAGATTCCTGTTGCACGCGCCTGGAGGGTCCATATGGCTCTGCATAGTTACAGCTCAAGGCGTGGTGGAGGCTTCCCATCTCTCTTGTTGTGCCCAACCACATCTTGCTCCCACTATTCCCCTCCCTGCCTCCCACAGCTCCCCTCCCATGCCCTGCTTTTGCAGCAGAAGGAGCTGGATGTAGGTAAGCAGACACTTGGGGAAATACAAATGCATTAGCATTAGCAGAACAACGTTCTCCCTCTTGTGCTTTGTTGGCAGAGGCCCCCTTTGGTTACTGCAGCTCCTGAAGCTGGCTCCAGGAGCATTTCCACCTGTATTGTGGCATTGTGTTGTGGGGCCCCACCTCCAGCCAGGATCCGTCCACACAGGGGTTCTGGCACAGCAAAAAAAACCATGGGTGGAGGAGAAATGCTACGTGCTAGAAGAGCAGAAAAGAGCTTTTTGCTGCTCAGCTCAAGCGCAGTTCCCTCGTTCGCCCCGCCACCCTTTCTGAAATGCAGTGGGTACAAAAACAGAGATGTGTTAGCAGAGGTCTCTGATGAGCCCTTAGAAGAGCAGGGCACTTAGAAGCACACTGACACGTCCTGTGATGGGCCATGCAGCTGGGCTGTGTTTGACATCACCAGAGTCACAAGGAAGACAGGTCCTGCTCATACAGAATGTGCAGCAAGGGCCCAAAGAGTTCAGGGGAGCACCAAAAATCCCAGAGATGCTCAGCTGTGATGGATCCTAAACTATCATTTCTACAATGGATGGAGCAGTGTCCCCCCCCAGCTCCAGCTGTCATCTCCTGCTCAAATGTTATTTTCATATTTAATTAGGAATGTTTATAATATTAAAGCAGTGTTTTCACTGCACTAGTAGACTGGCTGAAGGATTGGAAAGGCTATCCAAGAGGGACATATGAAGGTCAGCTAGGGACTGACAGTTCTGGTGGGATGCCCAAAGATGCTTAGGACTTGCTTTAAATAAACAGCAAGTTTGAGAGAGCTGCTAAAGCTTGACACAAAATACCAACCATCTCAGTATCCTACTCTGTGTCTGGCAAAAACAAGTTTATCAGCAGCAGGAGAACCTATCCAGCTTTGCTTCTAATTTGCCAGGCCCTTAGACACATTGAATGTGTTCCCAAACCACCTAATTTACTTACCCATCTCTAAAGTGTGATCAGTATTTAGATATCTTTTCCAACCAGTGTGCTTTACTTTACATTTCCAATCAACATATAAATGCTGACTGTCTAGTTCAGCTTAATCCAAAATACAATATTGTGGGCTAACAATCAATTCTTAGGAAAATGAGCAAGCACAGTATGTTGAGAATGATAATAAACAGATAGAACAGTTAGATTGTGGACAGAGCAGAAGAATTGAATCTAGAAAGGCAGTGGAAAGTTTCGCTGAAATTATAAATAGAGTCCTCAATCTTAGCTATTCCTTCTTCCACAATTTTTTAAATGTGGATTCTTCTCACTCATCCTGCATGTGAATATGTGGGGGGATAGAATATAAGAAAATAAAGACAGCGCATAAAGTAATCTTACCGCTAAGGAGTTGCAGCTGGGCCAATTAACAAAGATTAGGAACAGGACTGACTTTAACAGGCCACAGCTGTAACCAATAAGAAGAGTGCTATAAAAGAGTGGGTTGGCTGGTTGAGAAGGAACTGGAGTCAGTTGGCTACTTGGTGAGGAATTGGAGTCAGTGCTCAGAGGAGCTGCCCATGAGAAAGCAGTATGGAACTTCTGCGATGTTACGACAACATGAATGGATGTAATTTTGTGCTATACACGAAATGGAATTACTTCAGAAAAAGGGAGTGGGCCACTCTTGATGCCACTTCCTCACCGTGTTGGTTTGGCTGCTTGTCACTACTTGGAATGAAATTTGAGTTTCCCATACTTTTAATCTTAATCAATATTTTTCAATTAATAAAAAATATATATATAGTTTTATATATATATATGTGTGTGTATGCTAAATGCTTCAGGACTCTTGACTCTTATTATTTTCTTTTTCCTAAGAAGAAGAAAATCACTTGAAAGAGTGTAATCCTAGTCCATCAAAGAAATGCATACTTATCATTGCAAGAGGAATAATAAATCCATATAATTATTACCATTCTTCATGCATTTTAAAAAATGCAAATGTAAAAATGCTTTGCTGTTTGATATACTTTTGAATGTGAAGATGAACTGTGTACATGTACTTTTAAAGTAATGAATACTAGAATAAATAAATAAATAAAACATCATAGTCACTGTTCATATGCAAGGGTCTCTACTGTTTTTATTACCTAGACATAAATGATAATTACTCAAGAAAGCAACACAGAGGTTTACATTTTATGCAACTCTCGGGTCACTTTTTAGTCTTGGGAGCCTCATTCCTCTTCTTCTATCTTCTTATGAATCTCACGGCTCTTGGCTCGGAGCTTGTTGACCTGTGACTCTGCAATGTCAGCCCGCTCCTCGGCTTCCTCCAGCTCGTGCTGGATCTTGCGGAACTTGGAGAGGTTCACATTGGACAGCTCCTCCTGTGAGAGCAGAGGGAGGTGGGAAAAAACCAGGCAGCAGGTGTTTATTACCAGAAAACTGGGCAAACAAAAATTCAAATGCCACAGCTGGGCATTTGCAGGTACAAAACCAAGATGAGAAGCTGCTCAGGGTGTTGTGTGTGTCAGAAGAGAAAAGAATACTGGGATGTCAAAAAGACATTATACACAGCATGTGCTAGGCAGAGTTTGTGTCATAGTCCTGAATATACAGACTGACAGCTACTTCTGACAAGGAGGGCAAGGTATAAGCTAAGAACTAGAGTGGGAAATGAGGCTTACAGCAAAACACAAAGGGTTGGGGAAGTATATTTCATCACAAACTCAGTAAGTCTTATTCTACATTCCCTGTTGTATCAAAATATCATCATGTTGCGCCAAAACAGACAAGGTTTCAAAAAGCTGTACACAGGAAAACATGAATACAGAATTTCACCTCCACCAGAAGAAGGTCTGGTTTGGAGAAACTGGTACTTACAGCTACATCTGTGATGGCCTTCTTGGCCTTCTCCTCAGCATTGCGGGCTTCCTGGATGGTATCCTCCATTTCACCCTGGATCTGGGCAATGTCCGTTTCCAGCTTCTTCTTGGTGTTGATCAGGCTGGTGTTCTATTGAAGAGCATGAATGTGATTTTTTTTTTAAAAAATAGCTCACAGTGTGATATCAAGTACAGCATAAGCGGTTTTTTAATATAGATTGTGCCTTCAGGTCACATTGGGTTCTAAGAGAACTACTCTTGTAGCTATTAATTTCTCAGGTCTGATGTGCTTTGGTATTTCATGAGCATCCGTTATGAATTTTTTTCTCAAAGACAACAAAGAAGGAATCTGGACTGAAAAATAAAAAAAATGCTTTCCTTAACGTTTTCACTCTAGTGATCATAAAACTTTGAGATGGTTCTATAACATACTTATATTGACATTGTTAAATTGCATTAATGACAGAGTTAGTGTGGTCCTATTTTGTTCATGGCATGGTCAGCCTACATTTGCCTTTAAAATCTCAAATGGAAATGTGAAAGGCGTTGAACTCAAATAACAGAATAAGAACCTCACAATCTTCTCTGCATTTATTAAGGTATCTATACTGCAGTCTACTGGAATTCATACTCTATCTACATCTGAAACAGAAGTCTTAATAATACCTATCACCTATTACTTCTTATTTACATCCCCCTGCATTTAACAAAATACTGATACAGCTCTGCCAGTCTTAAATTCACTTACACATATGGAGCAATAGTATAAATACTAACTATGTTTATTAACTGACCTGACTATGGAGGAGCTGAACTCTCTCACTTGCATCCAGGAGCTCCTGCTCAGCCACTTTCCTCGACCGCTCTGTCTGCTCCAGGGCTGCCCGGAGCTCCTCAACTTCAGCCTGCAGCAGGTTTGCTCTGCGCTCCACCATGGCCACCTGCTCCTTCAGGTCATCCTGTGCTCTGACAGCATCATCCAAGTGCAGCTGAGTGTCCTGGAAAGAGAGACACGACAGATTGGGAGGTGCGTGTTTTCTGGTTTTGAATTTCCTATTTTCCCGTCAACTTAGAACGGAAAGAGTTGTGACAGAGGAAAAACATTTATCTGTGTCAGAAATCAGCACATTGTGCCATACCTTGAGCACGGCCTGGGTGTTTCTCAGGTTCTTCTGTGCCTCTGCAGCCTGGCGATTGGCATGGCTCAGCTGGATCTCCATTTCATTCAGGTCTCCCTCCATCTTCTTCTTCAGCCTCAGGGCTTCATTCCTGCTCCTGATCTCAGCTTTGGCATTGACAGCCTCAACATGTTCCTCTGCATCCTGCAGGCGCTGGGCCAGCTTCTTCCTGGAAAGCAGTAATCGTAAGTAAGACTGTGGCATGAAGCAGCATGTTTTTCATAGGAGTAAACTTAGCCTCTTGGTACTGTGTGATCCACATTCACAGAGAGGTGTAAGAATTCTTCCAGACAGCCACTCTATTTCCATGTCTGAATTCTGGAGCAATCCTGCAGCATCTCCTTTACTGCTGGCCTCTCTCTGCTGTTCTGGACCTATTGGCTTTTCCTCCATGCGTCCCTGCCTTCTGCCATATTTTGTCTCTTTGTGACCCCACCCAAAGGAGAACACTGACTTCTTCCTGACAATGTCACAGCGGGCTGCTCAAATTTCCGTTCCTAATATGCCAGTGTTCTCCACATTTCCAACATACTTGGCCTCCTCGAGCTCCTCCGTGCGCTGAATCGCGTCCGTCTCGTATTTGGTTCTCCACTGAGCCACTTCACTGTTGGCCTTGGACAGGGCTCGCTGCAGCTCCCCCTTGGCCTCCTGCTCCTCCTCATATTGTTCCCGGAGCAAGTCACAGTCGTGGCGAGCAGACTGCAGGGCATGGGCCAGGGCATTCTTGGCCTTGGTGGGAAAAAAAAAAACAAAAAAATAAAACAGTGGGAAAATATGAAGGGAAATATCCTGGGAAATCACCTTAATGAGAAGATCTTAGAAAGACCTCTGATGGGAAAGATGTGTGAATTTGCAAAGAATTAATGGATAGACTGCAGGGAAAGAGAAGTAGTGCCTCTATGGGAAAACTTGTATTCCAATATCTAAGGGGTTATTTTTGTCCCTTTCATCTTGTTGATTTAATATATTTAGGAAAATGTCTTCTCACCTTTATCTCTTCCTCCAGGTGCCTCTTGAGTTCCTCAATCTGTTGGGTGAAAGCCTGTTTGCCTCTTGACAGCTGAGAAACCAAAGCATCCTTCTCTTCCACCTGACGTGAATATTCACCTGAGAAAATGTGCAGATACACAACAGTTTTAATGCCATTCATGGTGACACTGCAGACATTTGGAAATGTAAAACCAAATAGTTTTCGGTGCATGCCGAAATTTGTGATCCCATTTCAAGCATTTCACAGTAGATGTGACACAAAGTGTGTTGAAAAGACCACAGGTCCTGAAGTGTAATTTCTGCAATAGCTCCGAGACATTATTGATCTGCACATGTAGATGTGGGTGTCTCACCTGACTCTGTCTGCAGGCGAGCTCTTTGAGCATTGAGGTCATTGATCATGCGCTGATGTTCTTCTTCCTTGGACTTAATCTCACTCAGCTGATCTTCCAGAGTGCGGCACATCTTCTCCAGGTTGGCCTGTGTTTCAGCATGGAAAGGGATGAGTTAACCATCCACACTCTAAAGAAGGCTGGGAGCAAGGATTGTGTTGCATTCCACTGGGTCAATGAACTAATAAAATAATTGTGTACCTTGGCTTTGGAGACAGACTCCATGTTGCTGGCCAAGTCATCAATCTCCATCTTCAGCTCACTTTTCTCCTTCTCCAGCTTCTGCTTCACGCGTTGCAGGTTGTCGATCTGCTCGCCCAGCTCAGCTGTGCTGTCCGCGTGCTTCTTGCGCAGGGCGGCAGCCGTGGCTTCGTGCTGCAGCGTGGCCTCTTCCAGGTCACGGCGCATCTTCTGGAACTCTGCCTCACGCTTCTTGTTCATCTCAATCTGAGCAGCTGTGGCCCCTCCTGCTTCTTCCAGGCGCTCGCTGATCTCCTCCAGCTCCCTGGACAGGTCAGCGCGATGCTTCTCTGCTTTAGCGCGAGAGGTTCGCTCTGCCTCAATTTCCTCCTCCAGCTCCTCAATGCGGGCCTGCAGAACAGCAGGGACCCTTCACACCCGTGCCCTCCTCCTGCCTGAGCTGAGCCTGAGCAAGGCAGGGGAAGGAACAGACACTTGCCTGCAGCTCCTTGATTTTCTTCTGAAACTGCATGCCCAGGGCCTGTTCATCCTCGATCTTGCTCTGGATCTGGCTGATTTCAAAGTCTTTCCTTTGGACCAAGTGAATCATGTTAGAGCTCAAAGAAAAGAGACAAGTGCTGCAGCCCAGCACTCACGAACCCCAGAGTCACACTTACTTCTTGAGTTTCTCATCCAGCTGCTGCTTATCATTCTCCAAATCCATGATGCTGTCCTGGGCCAGCTTCAGGTCTCCTTCCAGTTTCCTCTTTGCTCTCTCCAGGTCCATGCGCAGTTTCTTCTCTTGCTCCAGGGACCCTTCCAGCTGAACACAACAAGACCATCAGGGCTCTGCCAGCCAGCTTGGACTCCATACCTGTCCTGTTCCTGCTCTATGGCTCTGTGCTTACATCATCCACTTGCTGTTCCAGCTTGGTCTTGGCTTTGGTCAGAGTATTGACTTTGTCTTCCTCTGCCTGCAGGTCATCCAGGGTCTGCTGATGGGCCTCTTGGAGGGCTTTCTTCTCTTTTGTCAGCTTGGCAATGGTCTCGTCCAGGGCTGCCATCTCCTCAGTCAGGTTTTTCACCTTTGAGAAGAAGGCAGCAAATGTAAATAAAGGAAGTAAATATAGAAGTCCTGTAGTAATGCACAGCCCATTTTCAGGAGTGCGAGTGACAGGTTCTATCTCATACCTTGTTTTCAGTGGCATGTTTTTCCTTCTCCACCTTGGCCAGTGTTAGCTCAAGGTCATCAATATCTTTCTTCAGCTCTGAACATTCATCCTCCAGCTTCCTCTTCTTGGCTGTCAGCTCAGCATTAATTTCTTCTTCATCCTCTGCCCTTTCAGTCCGCTCCTTAATTTTGGCTTCCAGCTGGATTTTGTTTTTGATGAGTTGGTCACACCTTTCCTCAGCATCAGCCAAAGCATCAGCTTCCTATTAGAGAAACATAGATTTGTTTGCTAATCACAACTGTTTGCAAAAGCTGAATAGAGAAATGGTATTTCTCACTGAGGAAAAGAAACATGGAATTATTAATTTTTCTTTTCTTCTAGGAATTTGTTTTTTGCACAGACTCTTTTAAATCAGAGTAGGTTTTTATTCTATTTCATTTTTTTGTTCTCATCAATTATTCCCTTCTATTTTTCTTATGGATAAGATGGTAATATTCAGTAGTACTTTTATTTTCAAGTGTTTTGATAACTTTCTCTGAAAGTTACGTACTGGATGTAAATGGGTAGAGATTTTTTCTTTATATTTTTATAAGCTTTTCTTGGCAAGACTGGCTTTGAATTAAATTTCTTTGAGTGATATAAGTTGATATATAGTCTAGGTGCAATCAGAAGTTTCAATTTGAACCTGGCTTTATTTTGAATCTGTGTGGCAAAAATCAAAAGACACAAGGTAATGTTCAAATATTGACCAATCCCATGATCTCCCAATGGACTTAGGCAGTACATACAGGGTTGTGACAGAATGCAGAGGGTTTTTATGTCCTCCTGGAAAAGTGGTTTTAGAAAGACAGGTGACATAACATGTATCATATAAAATGGTATGGAGGTCTTTGGGCAACTGACTGAAATCAGAGTAAGTTGTTGGATGAATTGCTCCACAGACTCTGCTAACTGTAAATTCTAAATCTCCAGTGACTACATTGGATGTTATATTGTGAGCCTGGAGAAACAGACCTATGTGCATACATGCTTCAAAAGTCATTCCTAAGCTAGAACCTCCTATGGTAATGGTGACACTGAGTGTTCTGAATTCTACCTTCCATTATAGATATTAAATATTTTCTCAGACAATTTATTGTGTAATATGAGAGTTATGTGCCGTGAGGGTACCTGGAAGAAATACACTAATTATACTTACAGATTGCACTTGGAGCTGCAGGTCATTTTTCTCCTGCATTAGAGAGGCCATTTTCTCCTCAAGCTCCTTCCGCTTTGCCTCAGACTTTGCAAGCTCTTCCTTGGTTTTCTCAAACTCTCCCTTCATGTTGGCCATCTCCTTCTCAGATTCTGCACTCTTCAGCAAGGGCTTGATCTTGAAGAACAGCTTCATCCATGGCCAGTGCTTGACATTCATGAATGAACGAACATTGTACTGGATGCAGAAGATGGATTCCCTGAGGCATAATTTAAAAGCACAATGAATATTCTCAGTGATAAGTGTCAACACTTCCCCCCAAGCAGAGTGACTCTTTAACGGAAGAAGAGGAAGGTGTACCTGCGCTCCACCATTCTCTGGTACTCCACCCTCATCAGGAAGCCCCTGCACCTGGCCTGGGTGCGGGTGATGAGCTGTGCCAGCTTCTCATCCCTCATCTCCTCCAGGAGGCCCAGCAGCCCAGCTTTGAAGAACACCTTGAGAGAGGCAATGTTGCAGCACATCACTGTCAGGTAGAGAGAGCAAAGCCCAGGCAGGCAGTGAAGGGGGGGGTTGGTACCTTGGTGTGTCCAAATTTGTACTGGGTGTGGTCCACATCGATTGACCCAAGGAGCTTCTCAGAAGCCTTCTTGCTATCGATGAACTGTCCCTCGGGGATGGCACTGGCATTAAGCACCTTGTATCTGGAATCAGAGGAAGATAAGGCCGTTTTTTTCCAAGCAACACACAGTAGCTACTACTAAACCCCATCAACTGTTTTTGAAAACAGAGCACAGGATGGACCCATGAATGAACCAACATTGCCATTAATGATGCTGACAAGAGCAGAGCTCTCACCTCTGTTTGAAGTCAGCATAGAGGACTCTGCTGGGGAACCCTTTCCTGCAGATCCTGATCCCTTCCAGCACGCCGTTACAGCGCAGCTGGTGCAGCACCAGCTCGTGCTCCATGGCACCTGGCAATGCAGAGCACAAATGAGTGGCACAGATTGCAGAGCAGAGGGGAATGGATGTATGAGAGCCAGGATCTTTCTGCTTGGGGTTCTTACCAGGTGTTTTAGTCTCATTGGGGATGATGCAGCGCACAAAGTGGGGGTGAGTGCTCCGCAGATTGGTCATCAGCTTGTTGAGATTCTCCTGTGGGATCATGCATAGTAGTTCAGATAAAAGAAATTTACTTTTGCCTACTTTGTACCTAGATGCCAAGGAACTAATATAATAAATCTTAGAAGCAGCTTTCAAATTCAATGTTTAGATTTAATGATACTTTCTATATACTTTTTATTGAAAAGTATTCTCTTTTTAAAAAAGTATAAAATTCTCCATCTTATTTGGAAGAAGAAAAACACTATTCTATAAATATTTTAACACAAGCCTTTTTGGGATAAATATTTATATTTATACTACATTACAGATTTTGAAAAATATTTTTCACAATAAATTGGAGTGAACTTTTGTAAGAAATTCAGAGATCCAAATGATGACTGAATCCTAAATTTGAACACAAAATCGTTATGAAATGCACTTCATATTTAGTATCTCTTCTTTAGAAAACCATTGCCAGAATACAAACCTGAGTGTATTTAACTCATTTTTGACATTTTGTTCATGTCACTTTATAGAAAATGAATCCATACTTTACCCGGAAAAGAGCTGAGACAGTCTGGAAAGAAGAACCCTTCTTCTTGCCTCCCTTCTTGCCACCACCACCACCACCACTAGCCTCTTAAAATTAAAAAAAAAAAAAAAAAAAAAAAAAAAAAAAAAAATTAAAAAAACCCAAAAATTTTTTTTTTTTTTTTAATGTTGCAGCACATCACTGTCAGGTAGAGAGAGCAAAGCCCAGGCAGGCAGTGAAGGGGGGGTTGGTACCTTGGTGTGTCCAAATTTGTACTGGGTGTGGTCCACATCGATTGACCCAAGGAGCTTCTCAGAAGCCTTCTTGCTATCGATGAACTGTCCCTCGGGGATGGCACTGGCATTAAGCACCTTGTATCTATGGAATTGGAGGAAATACGAGGAAGACAATGTCCAGTCATAAGAACGTTCTGTTTACTGAAACCAAGAGCAGTGTTTGCAGCAGAACCAGGCTGAGGAAGTTGGAATTTCATCCCTTGTTTAGAGACACCCTTCTGATGAAGTCTTAGCCTGGTAAGAAAATTTAAGGAAACTTTTCCAGTCTTTAGGGGACTAGCCATGATGAAGAAGATATTGATTTCCAGTGAGTTCAATCCATATCCTTTTCCTGAAACTATGCTGTAGAAAATTGTTGAGAGGAACATTGCCACTTTCCTATATCCTCTGTATTGGAGAAAAGCCTCTTCCTCTGAAACTTGCAGCTGATGCAATGGCCAAGGAACGCATGGTTTGTAATTTTTACCTGAGAACCTGCTGCTACTAATCCCACACTGCATTTATTAATCTTGTAATCACTGGCTTCTGCAGCTCTACTGTTCTTCCATGTTCAGATGCCCCTGCAGTCAGTGAGGACACATGACACTCTTCATTTCTCAATAATTTTTCTTTTCCTAGCCATATATGTTATTTTTGTTATGCACCTCAACATTTCTTTTTCTTCTAGTTATAGCCAGAAAGAGCTAGTGTTAAAAAATATATCCAAATGATAAAATAGTTGGCAGGAAAGACGTCAGGAAAGACAGAATGGAAATCAGAAAGGAAACTGACCTCTGTTTGAAATCAGCATAGAGGATTCTGCTGGGGAACCCTTTCCTGCAGATCCTGATCCCTTCCAGCACGCCGTTACAGCGCAGCTGGTGCAGCACCAGCTCGTGCTCCATGGCACCTAAGCAATAAGGCAATTATTTGATAATTCATGATAAAACATAGAGAATAATGGCTGCATCACACTGTCTTTTATTTCTGCTTGGGATTCTTACCAGGTGTTTTAGACTCATTGGGGATGATGCAGCGCACAAAGTGGGGGTGAGTGCTCCGCAGATTGGTCATCAGCTTGTTCAGATTCTCCTGTGGGATCATGAATGAAGGTTTTTAATTAACAAATAGTACCTCCTCAGTAACACTTTCAGATGTGAGAAAAGTCTTGTAAAATATTAACAGATTTGTAATTCCCAACTATAACCATTTTTAATATGAGTTTTCTTCTGTCTGTCACTCTTCAGCAGGAGAGAAAGTCACAAAACTTTGCAATGTGTTTTAACGAGACTGGGAAATATATCTATATCTTCCCCAGCTAGCCTCAGCTGACTTGCTGTCAGCTCATTTATGAATAAGCAAACACTTATTCTTGATACATAAAAATGTTAACAGCTGCAGTTAAATGGCCTTATCACAGCTAGAGTGAGGTTTTATGATCTCCAACCTAAAATAAACAAATAAATCAAGCCAGGAAAGAAGTGGAGAGAACGACTTTGGTACTCACCCTGAAAAGAGCTGAGACAGTCTGGAAAGAAGAACCCTTCTTCTTGCCTCCCTTCTTGCCACCACCACCACCACCACTAGCCTCTGAAGAATACCAAAAATAAAAGGCAAAAAAATATAGTTTTACAACTAGTAAAGATCAAGTTTTTCATATATAGCAGTTAAGTTAAGAATGGAACATGGAAAAGAAAAATATCTGATATTCGTGGCTCATGTAGAGCCAGAATAAACATGTTAAATAAACATGAAAATTTGAATTTCAGAGAACTGACCTGCCTCTCCACCAGCAGAGGCAAAGAGTAAAGCTAGTGTCTTCAGGGATGACTTCTGATACAACCCCACAAC